>NC_083369.1:154095700-154398730 GCF_030254825.1 Meriones unguiculatus
AGTAGCATTGTGGTGTCACAATGTCTTTTTATATCCTAATATTAACTTTTTGATATCAGAATGCCAATGTGACTAGAGAATTTTACCATTGTGATATCATAGGAAAATTGTGAAGTCACAATAGTACCATTGTAATGTTACAATTCAATTGTATATTTCTCTAGTGATGTCACAATTGAAGCACTGTGATATCACAATACGATTGTGATGGCCTTCTAGTACCATTGTGATATCATAATTCACTTGTGAGGTCAAAATAGTAGCATTTTGATGTCACAATGTCTTTGTGATATCCTAATATCACAATGCTACTATTGTGACATTACAAGGGAGTTATTACATAATAATTGTACTTGTAGGACATCACAATCGTATTGTGATCAAAATGGTTCGATTGTGACATCATTAGAGAATTATGAGATTATAATTGACTTGTGAAATTACAGTGGCACTATTGTGACATCACAATTGTATATGACATCACAATCATACTATTTCCCATCACGGTGCTAGTATGACATGACAATGGTAGTATAAGGGTATCACAAATACATTGTGACATCACTATGCTAGTATTGTGACATGAGAAGGGAATTATAACATCACAATTGTACTGGAGGGACATCACTATCTTATTGTGACATCACAATAATTTGATTGTGACATTACTAGAGAATAATGACATTACAATTGAAATGTGACATCACATTGATACTATTGTGACATCACAATTGTACTATGACATCACAGTTGTCCTATTCTCTAGTCACAATGGCATTCAGACATCAGAAAGGTACTATTAGGATATCACAAAGATATTGAGACATCACAATGGTACTATTATGACATAGCAAGGTAATTATGACATCACAATGGTACTAGTAGAACATCAGAATCGTATAGAGACGTCACAATAGTGCGATTGTGACATCACAATGGTACTATTGTGACGTTACAATTGTACTATGACATCACGATCGTAATATTTTCTGGTCACAATATTCTTATGATATCACAATGGTAATAGTAGGATATCCCAAAGACATTGGGATATCACAATGCTATTATTGTGACATCGCAAGGGAATATGTCATCAAAATGGTACTAGTAGGATATCACTATCGTATTGTGACATCACAATGGTTAGATTGTGACATCACTAGAAAATTATGACATTACAAATCAATTGTGACATCACAATGGTACTATTGCGCCATCACAATTGTACTATGACATCACAATTGTACTGTTCTCTGGTCACAATGGTATTATGACATAACGATACTATAAGGATATCACAAAGACATTGTGATATCATAATGCTTTGATTGTGACATCATTAGATTGTGACATTATATTTGACTTGTGCTGTCATAATGATACTATTGTGAGATCAAAATTGTACTATGACATCACAATGATATTATTTTACAGTCATAATGGCATTCTGATATCAGAAAGGTACTATTAGTATATCACAAAGACATTGTGACACCACAATGCTACTATTGTGATATCGCAAGGGAATTATGACATCACAATGGTATTAATAGGACATCACTATTGTATTGTGACATAACAATGTTTCGATTGTGACATCATTAGAGAATTATGACATTACAATTGAAAGAGATCCAGGACAACCTAAAAAGACAAAACCTAAGAATAATAGGAATAGAGAAAAAAGAAGATTCCCTCCTCCAAGGCCCAGAAACTATTTTCAACAAATCATTGAAGAAAATTTCCCCAACTTAAAGGAGAGGCCAATAAGAATACAAGTGGCCTACAGAACATTCAACAAATTTAGACCAGAAAAGAAAATCCTTCCGCCACATAATAATCAAAACCGTAAGTATACAGAACAAAGAAAAGATACTAAAAGCTGCAAAGGAAAACGGCCAAGTAACATATAATGACAAACCCATCAGAATCACACCTGACTTTTCAACAGAGACTATGAAAGCCAGAAGGGCCTGGATGGATATCATGCAGACCCTAAGAGAACACAGATGTCAGCCCAGGCTACTATACCCCGCAAAACTCTCAGTCCTCATAGATGGAGAAAACAAGATATTCAATGACAAAAACAAATTTCAACAATACCTACACATAAATCCAGCGTTACAGAAGACACTAGAAGGGAAAATACAACCCAATAAAACTAGCTACTTTCAAGAAAACAGGAAATAATTAACCTCACTACAGTAAAACAAAAATCAACCAAACACAACCTTATGACCACAGGCAACATCAAAATCAAAAGATCTAACAGCCACTGGTCATTAATCTCTCTCAACATCGATGGACTCAATTCTCCAATAAAAAGGCACAGACTAACAAAATGGATGCGTAAACAAAACCCAGCAATCTGTTGCATACAAGAAACACACCTAAGTCACAAAGATAGACATTACCTGAGGGTAAAGGGATGGAAGACGGCTTTTCAAGCAAATGGACGCAAGAAGCAAGCAGGAGTAGCCATTCTAATATATGATAAAATAGTCTTTCAACCAAAATTAATCAAAAGAGATGGGGAAGGACACTTCATACTCATCAAGGGAAAATTCCACCAAGAAGACATCACAATCCTGAACATCTATGCCTCAAATACAAGGGCACCCACATTTGTGAAAGAAACATTGATAAAACTTAAACCACATACAGATCCCTACACACTAATAGTGGGAGACTTCAACACCCCACTCTCAACAAAGGACAGGTCAACAAAACAGAAATTAAACAAAGAAACAATATCTCTAACAGAGGTCATGAATCAAATGGACCTGACAGACATTTACAGAACCTTACACCCAAACACAAAAGAATTTACCTTCTTCTCAGCACCTCATGGAACCTTCTCCAAAATAGACCATATGTTGGTCACAAAGCAAGCCTCAACAGATACAAGAAGATTGACATAACCCCTTGTATCTTGTCTGATCACCATGGAATAAAGCTGGACCTCAGTAACAACAAAAATAGCAAAAAGCCTACACATATATGGAAACTGAACAACTTGCTACTAAAAGACAGCTGGGTCAGGGAAGAAATAAAGAAAGAAATTAAAATCTTTCTAGAACTCAATGAAAATGAAGACACAACATACCCAAACTTGTGGGACACAATGAAAGCAGTGCTAAGAGGAAAGTTCATAGCACTAAGTGCCTTCAAGAAGAAATTTGAGACAGTGCATTCAAGCAACTTAATGGCTCACTTAAAAACCCTAGAAAAAGAAGAAGCAGACACACCAAGAAGGAGTAGACGGCTGGAAATAATCAAACTCAGGGCTGAAATCAATCAACTGGAAACAAATAAAACAATTCAAAGAATCAATGAAACCAAGAGCTGGTTCTTTGAGAAAATGATCAAGATAGACAAACCCTTAGCCCAGCTAACTAAAAGGCAGAGAGACACCATCCAAATCAACAAAATCATAAATGAAAAGGGGGACATAACGACAGACACTGAGAAAATCCAAACAATCATTAGGAGTTACTTCTAAAGTCTATATGCAACAAAATTTGAAAACCTAAATGAAATGGACAATTTTCTTGATCGATTCCACTTACCAAAGCTGAATCAGGACCAGGTAAATCAATTAAATAGTCCTATATCCCCCAAAGAAATAGAAGCAGTCATCAAAAGTCTCCCATCCAAAAAAAGCCCAGGACCAGATAGTTTCAGTGCAGAATTCTACCAGACATTCAAAAAAGAACTAACTCCCGTTCTCTTCAAACTATTCCACAAAACAGAAACAGAGGGAACATTGCCAAACTCATTCTATGAAGCCACAGTCATCTTGGTATGTAACCCACACAAAGACCCAATAAGAAAGATAATTTCAGGCCAATCTCCCTTATGAACATTGATGCAAAAATACTCAACAAAATACTCGCAAACCGAATACAAGAACACATCAAAGATATCATCCACTATGACCAAGTATGCTTCATCCCAGGTATGCAGGGGTTGTTCAATATATGGAAATCCATCAATGTGATCCACCAATCTAGGGAGATTATCATGTGTTTTTTTTTTCTTTCAGTTTGTTAATATGGTGAATCACATTGATGGATAAGTCCTGGAGACAGCTGCCCTCCTTCTGGGTTTCTTGCTGTAAATTTAGTGATCAGCTGCTGTAACCTGTGTGTCCCATGGTTTGGTCGGTTTTGTTAGGGATAACTGGTTGCCCCTTGGAGCAGTATCTGGGGTTTGATCTCAGGGTTCCCGGTCTTTTGTAGGTCTGAGGTTGGGGCTCTGTGCCCCAGAACCCAGGAGGTAATCTGTGGCGGGTGAGTACTGCTCTCCTGGTAACTGCAGGCTATCTGGGGCACAGCAGTTCCCTGGGTTGGGCCAGTCTGTGGGACCTTTTCTGGGGATATACTGGGTTGCCTAAGTCCGTCCCCTTTGCTTCGTTCCTTGTTCCTTGTGAGGGTTTCTCCACACAGTGACTCTAAGACTCTGGTGTCTTGGGGCACACAGTTCTGTCTGTAAGGAGTAGTTGGTACAAAGCAGGCCTCTGGGCTGGCGGAGCGTGCGCCTGGGGCTGGGTTCCCAATATCTCTGTGCTCCCTGCTTGGGCCTGGATCTGTGATGGCTGGGCGTATTTGCCTGTTTGCGATCTGCAGTCTGCTAGACTTTCCCCAGGCACAGCCTAGGTGACCCCAGCAGCACGGTTTCTTCCTTCCCTGTGGGGCCCTCTCCAGGCAGGGGTTCCCAGTCCCTGTTGCACTGGGGCGCGCAGCTTGTCTGTACTGGTGAGCTGGGCGCGCAGCTCTCAGCACGGCGGGAGCTCAGTTGCGATGTCGGCGGGTAGCTGTGGTCCGAGAGACCTTCCAGGGAAAGACTGGGTGACCCGTGATCAGACTCGCAACTTCCCCGTGGGGTTTTCTTGCGACTGGGACTCCCAGTCTCAGGCACCCTTGTGCCCACCGATCAGCCTGGGAAAGTGATCGGGACACGCAGGCTTGTGGCTCCAGCCCGGAGCCCAAAGCCGGGATTTCTTCTGGGTTCTGGCTGGGCAGCCGAGAGTGGACCCGACCGATTCCCACACCGTGGGAGCCTCCCCTCACCTGGAAAACACGATCGCTGCAGTTTTAGGGCCCAGAGTTCAGTCTCCTGGTCGCTGCACGGAGAGTGCTGTCCCGCTTCTCAGACACAATGCTCTCCTGGCGCCACCATCTTGGCTCCCCCCTGGTTTTACTTTTTTTTTTTTTTTTGAGGCAGAGTCTTACAATATTATTATTCTGGCTAGCTGGCAGTGACACTATGTAGAGGAAGTCTAGCCTTGAACTCCTTCAGTCTCTACCTCTCTTCAAGGCAAAGGTATCACCACCACACACAGTTCAAATTCATGAGTACCTTCTCTATTGCGGTGTGTGAAGGAGGCTGAAGGACAGGGCAGTCAGAGCCCAATGTTTACCTGTTTCCTATTCTGCACTGTTAAATGTTAGCTATTCTGCCCTGATCACCACAGCCTTCCAACACATGGTCACCACCTCTTCTTTTCACTTCAGTTTTTTCATGTGTATTACTACTATTTTATACTAGATTATTTATTACATGTCTATCTCTTCTCTTTCCTATAAGTTTCTAAACAGTAGAGATCCTATTTCAGCAAAGTCTACAGCCTTGTGTTTCTCCTTGTCAAGCCTTAATTCTTCCCTAGTTTGTGATGCATAACAGGTCATCAGCACATGAACGCTCTTCTATTTCATCTCTATCTCAATCTGCTCCTAAGCCACACTCTTCTAGTTCCCTGCACAATGCCATTACACACACATGCTACTCTTTCCCTATCACTAGCAGGTCTTGCTGAATATGGATGGCCTCTCACTTTCCTATTAAAAATAACAAGAGTTTGCTCTTTGTTACCTATAGAGTTTACAACTACCATCAAGGTACTCTCAGATCTAAGTCCATTGTTATTTCTGGCAGTTTCCATTTCTGTCCCCAGTAACACTAACCCATAATGCCTCTGCCAAAGAGCATGGGGGTTCATTCTATTCCTGAGAATGCCTTAGTCATTTCCCATCTTCTGGAGTATTTTTCTCCAACAAAGTGTCTCAAATTCTTATTAATCTTAAAGGACTAGCATATAGTATTTTGTTGATACATGTACTTCCTTGAGCCAGAACTACTCTTCAGTTTCCCAATATATGATCTCAATATTCATTCAATAATGACTGTTTTAATTGTTTTTTGCCTAATGAATGCTCTCTGTCCCATCCCACTCCACTTTTTGAATACTAACCTGGATACGTTTCCAGAGTTTCTACTGCCTGTCAGAAAGCCCAGTGGGAAGAGTAGATAAGACAACCATGAAAAAAGTAATGCTGCTTAGTCTCACCAAACTTCTAACCCTACAGTGTATCCATCAAACACATTAAGTTGATAATCATGCAACTTAGCTATATTACTATCTTTTCTCATATGTCCCTCTGTGAGCATTCATTTGTTGATGACAACCAACTGAAACTTGAAGGTGCCCTTCCCATTTTGTTTCTGAAATTAGTGTATATGGATGCTTGAATGTGAGTTTGTACACTTGAGTCAATGCCTGAGAAGGCCAGAAGAGGGTCCTGAAACCCATGGACCTGGAGTTACAAAGCAGTTGTGAGATGCCTGACATGGGTGTTGGGATTGCAGTAGGGTCCTGTACAAGGACAGTGTACACTCTTAACTGCTGAGACATCTCTCCAGTCCTTCTATCTTTTCTAATCTTCTCAAAGCTAGCTAGAAATTTTATTTTCTACTCTTCATTAAAAAAATAGTCTTTAAAGCCAAGTGCATGCCTTTAATCCCATATACAAGGCAGATCTCTTTGAGTTTGAGGCCAACCTGGTCTACAGAGTGATTTCCAGGGATACACAGAAAAACTCTGACTTGAAAAACCATCAAAAAGAAACAAAAGGCTTTAAAGTCAATAAGCATAAAAGGAACACTTTGAGGGTATATTAGTACTAGCCAGCAGAAAAATTGTGGAAAAGAATACAAACAGAAAAACTTGCAAATTTTTCCATAATCACTGTCAAACAGAGGTGTCAATATTTTGTTTGAAAAGTTAAAAACATCATATATATAAACTATAACTAAAATTTTTCAAATAAAATGTTATCTCTCACATTTTCAATTAACATTTTCTGTACCACCTCTGTGTCTCTTAGCATGCATAACTGAAAACTTGAGTGAAATAAGTGAGCTGAAATTACATTCATAAGATAAAATCATTTTTAGAAATTTCTCACCAGTCACTGATCAATCATAAATACACAGAGACCTACCCCTTAATATATCTCCTAAAAATGTAGTCATTACAGAATTCAACTTAGTCTTTTGTTAAGAAATGTGTACAAGTTATTTTTAAACTAAAAAAATAACATCTTACTAGTCCTTACAAATTATGATATTTTATGAATATACATAAAAATTATGCTCATTTTAAAAGAAAAAGTAACTCAGAAAATTAAACATATTCTTTCATGTAGTAAAACAAATTCCCTTTAAGCCTTATTTTCTATGCAGAAAAAAAATAGCCACCATTAGTCATGTTCCTAATTATCCTCAGCAGACCTAGAGCATACACAGGGCAGAATAAGGGCAGCATTTCTACATGCAACAGTTTTAACACAAGATCCTTCTGCTCTTTTTTACTGTCCAAAGAGGTAAACACACTAAACTTTTATCATTTCACTTGGAAATTAGGACCCTCACACCCAAGTTTACCTGTCCTATTCTCAAATAAACATTATCTAAAGAAAAGTCTATTTAAAGTGAAATAAACAGATGGGCACACATCTCTCCATGAAAACTGCAGAGCAGTAAGGTAATTAATTTGCTCACACATGCCATCACCAAAAAAAAGGGATCTGTTCTCCTGTATGCTGCTGCAAGCTTGCATCTAAAATGCATTATGCTTGGTTGAAAATGCCACACTTAAGAGGCTTCTTAGAAGGTAATATAATTCTGTTTATGTGCCATTTTAGAAATGGCTGAAGTAGACACAGAAAACCATTCATCTCTTCACTCACTTGAATACTAGCTGGAAATATTCCCTACCTTAAAGTCAGTAGTTTGCAGACAATTACAAGGGTATATGCACCAATTACAAGGGTATATTCCTGATAAAAATGCAAAGGAGACATGTTATATTGGGGAAGAGGCAGTGACAGAAATATACCCCATATCTAAGACTTAAAAACTGATTAGTTTGACTAACAAGGAGGAAGTGAGGCCCAGAAGCTAACTCTAGGGGAAAAAGAAAGAGCAACCATGTACAATGAACCAGAAACCTAAGCTCACATGTGCAATCAGGGAGAGACCAAAAAAAAAAAAAAAACAAACAAACAAACAACAACAACAACAACAAAAAAACCTTATAGATGAAGGGAAGATGAGAATTAATAATAAGCCATTAGGAAAACCCAGACATCATTACAACAATTTTAAAAAAAGAAAACAACAGAAAAAAAAAACAACGTGAGAGCAGGAAGAATAAGGACAAAGTAATAATGGTATTATGCATAAAAATATCACAGAAGTTTGTGTACTTCACCAAAATAATTTTTAAAGAGGTGAAAAATAGAAATAAAAAAAAAGAAAAAACCCTGACAACACAACAAAGAGGCAGATCAAGAAGAACAGTCACACAGTGTGGGCACAAAGGCACATCACTCTAGCTGCTTTGCAAAAACTTTCTCACAGTGTCTTTTAGAGTTAAAAATAATTTTACCTACAATTTGGCAGTCTTGTTCCTTGACATTTACCCAAATGAAATGAAAACTTACATTTACAAAAAAAATGCACTTATAGATGTTGCCAATGATTACATTTGTAATTGTGGAAACCTACTTTCATTTGGGGAGTGGGCCAGCATACTGGCTTGATCATTCATACCCGCAGCAATAGAAATGAGTCTATTCTCTAAAATATTGAGTCACAAGGATGAATCTTTAATTCATTTTGGATTATGCAGCGCAGATTCTGGCAGAATTATGAGGCTACATATTATGATTTCATGTATATGCCATTCTACAAAAAGCAAAGCTATAGGCAGAAAACACTTCAGTGGTTGCCAGGCTAGAGATTGGAAAGAACCATCTACCAAGGGACAGAGTGATAGAATATTTTGTACACTAAGTATAGTGGTTAGGACTGCACATATTTGTAAAAATTCACAGAACTCTATACCAAAAAGTTTCAATTTTACTATATGCAAAATACATACAATGTTAAACATCAATGGAAAAGAAGGATGAGAAATCATGGATACAAACAGATGAGAATGAAAAATTACATAGGATGGTCACATCATAAATGACTCTGGTAAAAAGTTTCATATTTTAGCCCCAAAGCATCTGTTCCAAATGATTTCAAGGAAGAGACAGACCCAAGTCAGCTCTGTCTGAGAAATACAGTGTTAAGAGTTACAAACAGAGAGCACCTGGAAGGCAATTACCAACCACCTTGGGAACTCCAGAGATAAATTACCAAGACCCAAGTGGAGACACCAAGAAAATATAAAGATTAGAAATCCTCAAGTTTCTACCATCAGTAGAAAAAAAAAAAAACAATTCAAACAGGCTATATTCAATGGTTGTGGAAGACTCAATTGCAAACATCTTGGTAGATGTATCTGACTGGAGCTCAAGGGAATTAATGAGACATAAAATTAGATATAAGGCTCAGGATATTTGTAGCCATGAAAATATGAGGTTGAAATCTTTCATAGATGGAACACATAGAATGAAAGCTATAGAGAAACCTAGGAATCATCATGAGCAGTGCCTGCATTGTGGAGCAGAATAAATATGAGTTCTTATGTACCTAAAAGGTTAGGCTTTCTCTTGGGAATCTCTAGTTTTATGTTTGGTTTGATCACCTTGGCAAAACAGGCAGTTAAGAAGTGTTAAGAGTAGCCCAAACTTTCCCGTTCTATTTTTGGTACTACTGGCAGAGTATATCCAGCAAAGAGAACAACAATGTATTGGACAATTGCTTTTGTAAATTAAACACAGAAAGTTCAACAAGAGGGATTCAAATGCAGGTTAACTTACCTGAAGAGTGCAATATCTTGGTAGCTGGACAAATGATCCTATGTTTTTTTTTAAATGACTCTAATATTCCAATGAAGTATTAGAAAACAATATGACTTTAGAGAATTAATTCTTAACTAGGGATATGCACCAAAATTCTTCATGGGTCTTTCTCAAGATACCTACACCATTACAAAAGCTCACCAAAGAAAATTCTGATTGAAAATATTTTGGCTAAGGTACAAAACTAACTTTAATAGTCCCATAAGTGATTCTGATGGACATACATATCATAGCACATCAATTCTAAGACTAAGTAATGAACCAAATTTGGTTCCACAATCAACCAGAGTTTTCGTTCTGAAGCTTCTGTACCACACACTAACCTCCTAGGAAGTTCTGACTCAAGAACTTAGAAGCAATCCACCTTCCAAGTAATACCTCAGATTGTGAACCCTAAGCCCTTTCAGATACTTATAAGCCACGCACCAGCTTTGGCTTGGCAAGTTTTAGAAGATCCAGCTTCTCAGCAGAATTGAGAAAAAAAAATGGTTCACTCTATTGCTTAAACCTCAGATCTCAGTTTTACTAATGACCCTTCCAGAAAGACTATTACAACCATGACTTAACAGAACCAGTCTGTTGTACTGTAATATTTACAGCCGATTTTTCCAAAACCAAGATTTTTCAAGATTACACCTTTCAAATTATATCATACATATTGATGAAACTTTTCAAATATAATCATCCAGGAATAAAAAATGGTTATGGCAACCAAAATTTACAATTACCCATTTCTTATCTTACTGACAATTTCTACTTCAAAGTAATAAATCCCACAGGCTGCTAGTATCGGATGCGTGGCTTAAACAGATCCTACATCTAACGGGGAGTTATACCATGACCTACATGTGAAACTAGAAAATCAAAGGACAGATGAGGTTTTCACGTGAAAGTCTTAAACATTTAAAAAAAATAGGGCACTTAGATGAAATTTAAATTCTGTTCTCATAATTTCAGGTAACTGAAGAAGTAAGAAATCATTTACCATTACAATTAATTCAACATGCAAAATAGCTGCAGCTAGCCAAAAGACTCTTCACACTATTACTTGGTTGTATTAAGAGTTCAGAATCTAGCCAGGCGGTGGTGGCACAAGCCTTTAATTCCAGCACTGGGGAGGCAGAGGCAGGCGGATCTCTGTGAGTTAGAAGAAAACCTGGTCTACAGAGTAAGTTTCAGAAAAACCAGGGCTACACAGAAATATCTTGTATAAAAAAAAAAAAAAACCCAAAAGTTTTCAAGAAAAAAAGAATTAAGAATCTGAGCGATCTGAGTATGGACAATGGCCCTGTTTTTTCTTTCAAGATTTTAAAAAGATTTTCTTTATGTGTGAGTGAATGGGTGTCAGTGTGTATGTATACCACCTGTGTACCTGCTGCCCAAAGGCCAGAAGAACCTGTTGGATCCCTTGGAACTGCAGTTATTATAGGATATTGTGAGGTTGCCGCATGGATGCTGGAAATCAAATCCAAATTCTCTGCAAGAACTACTGACTCATCTCTCTGGTTCCCAAACTAGAGAAACTTAAGGCTATAATCTTCAGCTATTCTGGATTTGAAGCACATGAGAAAATGATCATAATTTTATCAGATCTAAATCTGCATTTAATTTTTTTTTCTCAGTCAAAAAGTCATTCTTTTATTTTAAAATGTCTTTTTTGCATTTAATTTTTAACATTCCTTTTTGGTATAATGTTCTTTTGGAATGTATACAAGTTCCCTTTGTTCATTCAAATGCTGGTTTCTCTACCCCAGTATCTGGTTTCAATCCAGACAATGTATTGTGAAGCTTAGCATCACCTGTCTCAAGTTTGTGTAAACATGCCACCATTTGTTCTCTATGTTGTCAATAAAAATACCAGCTATTGCTGTGCAAGGGTAGAATAGGGTGGGACATCCTGATCCAGAGGGGAGAGGAAAGAAGACAAAGTTTAGGAGCAGTGGTCAGGAGGAGAGAACTTGGAACCACATGGAGAGATGAAGAGAACTTAAGATATGACTAAAAGAAAGTATAATGAGTAAAATCTGAATGGTAGGAAACTATGTGGGTTTGGAGGTTTAGAATGGAGTAATCATTGCCTAGCATTGTGCTCTAGGTTAATTAAATAAATCCTAGACTCTGTGTGGTGATATGATTTGGTGTTCCTGATTTAGGAATAACCACTGGCTAACTAAAACAAAAATCAATAATAAATATTAATATTCAACAACAATTCCTATACATACTTTTGCAAAATGGACAACTTTTTAAAGTGAAGATATTTGTATGATGGCAAAATTTAAAATAAACTACATTAGTAGGTAAAACTCACTAAGAATTTATGAATCTGTTAGTTGAAATATTCTTATTATTTCTGAATTAAGGCTAGTCCACAGTTGTTTTTTGTTTGATTGATCTTGTTTTTGTTTTGTTTTGATTTTTTTGAGACATGGTTCCACTGTATAGCCTTGGCTACTCTTCAGTGTGGGTTACACAAGAAATGGCATCTCAAAGAACCAAGAGTGCTGAAGTTTACAAATGAATTATGCAAAGAAAAGACAAAAGACCTACTGTTTAATAATGCTCTTTGTGATGTAGCAATTAAAATACCCAGCAAAAACTGAAGTTGTTGTATTCAGGTAACTATTGAATCAAGCATCATACCCTATTCATAAATATTCATGAGCTAGCAAAAGCATTAAACATGGATAATGAAATTCTCTTGCTTTCAGATTTTCCTGGGATAGCTGTCCTAACATAGGGTTAGATCAAGGAGACTCCCTAAGATTGTATGTGTTAGTCAATCCTGACATTTTAATTAATCTATATCACTAAAATCTTCAATACCCAAAATGAGGTGAGAGTCTAACTTACTTTAGCAGATACAGCAAAATCTGAAACTAGTGGATGATTTAATGTCCAAACAAGAAAAAAGAAAAGCAATGGGAACTTGACCTGGAACAATTTTGAGACACTAATGTATTATTATCTCTTACTTTAAAAACTCCCCCCAAAACTTTATTTCATTAAGGCTAAAATTGTATTCATCATTTAAAAAAATGGCCTCGTGGAAAGGGAATAAAAAAACACTGTTACTCAATTTCCCTCTCCTCACAAGTGTAGCACTGGCAAAGAGCAATAACCTGCTTCCTCCTCAGACTCCATTCAGCCCCAGCCTCTCAAAGGTATCTACCTCCAGAGCAGGGTGCGGGTTTCCCTCAAAATTAAACATTCATAGGCGACAGGATCCTAATGGAAATGAAGTGTACTGCCTTGCTCAACCTCCTTAATCTCTCTTGTAGGTTTCATATGGCGACCCAAAACAAGACACCTATGGGGAGAAACTAAGGGCCCGTGGGGAAAACTATGGTTTAGAGCAGCCAGGACCCTTTCTGGAGCTGCATCCTGTTTGGGGGATTTCCAGCCCCACCTGCAACATAAGAAACGGGGCTGACAGGCTGTTTTTTCCAAGAATCAATAGTTGTTAGCACCACTTTTCTTTCAAGACAGGGTTTTGCTGGGTAGCTCTGGCTGGAATGCCAACCCATGGCAATCCTCCTGCCTCAGTAGAGTGCATGAGCTCCCATACCCAGGTGCAGTTCTGTTAAAATTTAATGGGATAGTTCAAGACTATTCACAATAAAAACTTTTTTTTTAAATAGTCCTAACATACTCCTACATCTATCTCTTAACAGACTGTCGCTTTAGGGGACAAAATTAATCATCAACACCCTTATTCTCCTAAACCACACTCTCCAGAAGAAGTGGTGGTTGAACTCCAAAGAACTTACACCACACACACACAAAAAAAAAAAGGAATGAAAAAAAGAAAAGCAACGACCAAAAACAAACAAACAAACAAACCCCACTATAACCAATACACAAAAGCAGCAGCCATAGTGGACTTTTGAGAAGGTTTTTCGAGAAGCAGTAAACAGCGAGTCCAGAAGAGCACAGAAGGCTCAGAGGGGTCTCCGTGGAAAGAGACAGGAGGAGGATCATCGCTCTACCAAGAACACTGGGCCCTGAATACCACCCTGCTTGGCTCAGAAGACATTGTAGGCCTGTTTCCTCAAACTTTAGTGTCAGGCATCCAGAAAAAATGACTCACAACTCTGTGGTGTGTTAGAGCGACTTAGGCCTATGACTGATTTGGAGGAAGGTTTAGGCTGGGAGAACAAGCAGGCAGTGAGCACATCTCAGCACTCCGCGTCTGAGGCACCCAGGGATTCGGACTGAAAGGCAGGTTCACCTCTAACCCAATGGCCAGTCCCAGGGCACAGGGCTCTAGGATCTCCACTGGAGATGGATGCTCAGCCAGAATCCTGACCCTGCCCTATGGAAGCCTGCTACAACCCTGCTCCTGCAGCCCTGCCCACCCCACAACCAAGGGTGTCGGACAGGTCTCTTTGCCTGACTCCTGTCACTCACTGGCCCGTTCCAAGCAGTGGATTCCCAAGTCCCCCTCAAGGGAACTGGGGCCCCAGACCCTCCAGGTTTCGGCCCACTACCCTGGGAGGCAGCACAGGCAGCTGAGCCCACAGCAATAGCAGCCCTACATTGACCTCTTGTTCCAGCTCCTGGAGCTGCCCACAACAGGGCTGCCAGCCAAGGGAGCAGTTGCCTGGCACCATCATAGAAAGCACGTAGCAGAATGCCTGGGACACGTGACTGTGACGAAAGAATTGACACATGCGCACCATTCTCAGGTTCCCCTGTGGTGGAGCTTCTGCTACCAGCAACTTGGCAGGCTAGAGTGCCCGAAGTCCTCAGTTTCCTCACCTGAGCAACCCTTTCTGTAGAGCTGGCAGCACTTATCCCCTCACACACACTTAGGGAAGGTCAAAGGTATGGTATTTGTTTCCTTGCCTGCCTCTGTGCTTCAAGTCTCAGCACATAGTGGCCCCTTTTTGCCCCAGAGCCCTCGAGCATCCCTTAAATTCCTAAGACAGTATCTTTTGCCCTATGCTCTCATGACTTGTCTCCAAGGCAAACTAGAGTTCCCTGAATATGGCCATCCCTTCTTCTCCACAGCGGGCCCCTAACCTTGGGCTTGGCCTCAAGATTAGGATACCAAGGGCACCACAGCACCTGGTCCAACAACAAAATATCCCGACCAGCTCTGAGAACTTTGAGCTTTAGCTTCTCAGAGATTTGGTTGCTCTGTCTATAAGATGAAGATGAACAAGAGGCAGATTTAAGTAGCTCTTGGATTAAGCAGAGTTTCTCAGGAAAAATAATCCATAAGCCACTCTCAGGCTGCTGATTCTGAGGCTTCTAACACTCTTGTTTTGAATGGAAGCCCATTAAGAGAGAAAATTCAGTGATGAGGAACACTTGCTGTTCTTGTAGAAAACTTGAGGTCTGTTTTCAAAAACAGCTGAGCAGCTCACAGCAACCTGAAACTCCAGTTTCAAGGGATTCAACACACGTGGCATATATGCTCACAGACACACGTGTACATGTAAGCATACTTTTTTACTGTGTTCTTCCTGGAAAGGGCATAGTAGTACACACCTCCAGTCTCTTGAGGGGCAGAGGATAGCCAATCTCTAAGTCTGAGGTATACACAGTGAAATCCAAGCTGGCAAGGACTGCATAATGAGACCTCATCTCTAAAATAATAAAGACGAGATGGGTCTTTTTTTCCATAGAGGACATTCATATTATTCCTAGGCCTGGGTCCTCTTACTGGCTCCACAATGGAGATTGTCCAATTCTCTGAAAGGGTTCAAGCCCACTGATTTGACATTGGGGGAAGATTAAAATAACTTGAAACTGCCAGGCATGGTGGTGCATGCCTCGAATCCCAGCACTGTGGCAGGCAGTGACAGGTGGATCTCTGTGAGGTCAAGGCCAGCATGGTCTACAAATTGAGCCCAGAATCCTCAGGGCTACATGGAGAAACAGTTTCTAAAAACAAACAAACAAACAAACAAACAAACAAAATAATACAGAAGCCAATATTGGTCTGGAGAGTGCTCCATGCTTAATGCTCTTCCAGAGGACCCAGGTTTAATTCCCAGCATTCAGTGGCTTACAATTGTATCTACAGTCCCAGAGAAGCTAAGACCCTTTCCTGCCTCTGTGGTTGCCAGACTTGCATGTGGTGGACAGACCTACCTTGAGGCAAAATATCCATATATATTACACTGAATGTATAAATAGATAAATATGGCAAATATCAAACTGACTGCGGCTGTCAACATTTATAATCCTAGCACTGAAGTGAAAGAGGGAAAGAAGATCAAAAGTTTGATGTCAACCTGGATTACAAAATAAGTTAGAGACTTTCCTAGGCTACACAGTAATAGTGTCAAAAACAAAACGGGGAGACACAACGGCTCAGGGGACAACAGTGCCTGCCACACTAACATGACTACAAAGATGGATCCCTAAAACCGATGGTAGAGGGGCTGCAGACAGGACTCAGAGGTTAAATTCCTGAGTTCAAATCCCAGAACCCCCATGGGGGCTCACCACCATGTAGAATGAGATCTTCTGGTGTGCAGATGCCCTCTACTGGTGTACAGGTGTACATGCAGACAGAATATTGTATACATCATAAATAAATAAATAGATAAATAAATAAATCTATAAAAAGAAAAAAATACATTGAGGGAGAGGAAGTTGTCCCCTTACTCCAGCACTCTCTTTGATAAGTGTTTATACATGCATGTATGCAAGCATATGTACACACACACCTGAAAAAAAATAAAACAGAGCAAATCTTTTCCTGTTGCTTAAGGACTATAATACTTTTGCAGTTCAAAGTGAATGAAATATTCTTCAGGAACCTACATGTTTGAAATATGTCTTATAAAGCTGGGGAGAACTTTGACTGGACTCTGGAGATAAGCAATATAGGTAAAGGACAGAATCTTAAACAGGGGAAAAGGCCGTGGGATTCAGCTAGTGAGAAGAACCAGAGAACAAAATGCATATGGAATGCTGAGCAAGCTATTCTGTTACTGAGTTCTAAAAATAAAACCTGAAGAGGTGGGTTGAGGCTAGCAACAACATTTCAGGTGCCGTAGTAGGACATCGGATCTCATTCTATAATCCTGTGGGCTATTTTCTTTTTCCTTGAGGCAGGGTTTCTCTTAGAATGTATGGTAGTCCTGGCTGTGCTGGAATTCATTTTGTAGACCAGGGTGGTCTGAAACTCAGAGATCTGCCTGCCTCATGCTCTTTATATTGTAGCAATTAAAATACCCAGCACAAATGTGATGTTATTGTTTTCGGGTATCTATTGAATCTAGCATCATACCCTATTCATAGATATTCATGAGCTAGCAAAAGCATTAAACATTGATAATGAAATTCTCCTGCTTTCAGATTTTCCTGGGACTCCTGTCCTAACATGGGTTAGGTCAAGGAGAGACTCCCTAAGATTGTATGCATTAGTCAGTGAGTATAACTTGAGTCATCTACATCACTGAAATTCCATACCCAAAATGAGGTGAGAGTCTAACTTACTTTAGCAGATACAGCACTATCTGAAACTGTGGATGATTTAATTTCCAAACAAGAAAAAAAGAAAGCAATGGGAGCTTGACCTAGAACAGACTTGAGACACTAATCTATTATTATCTCTTCCTTTAGAAACTCCCCAAAACACTTCATTTCATCAAGGCTAAAATTGTCTTCATCATGTAAAAAAATGGCCCCATGGAAAGGCAATGAAAAAAGTAACACTACTACTCAATTTCCCTCTCCTCACAAGTGTAGCACTGGCGGAGAGCAACAACCTGCTGCCCCCTCAGACTGCATTCAGCCACAGCTTCTCAAAGAGCAGGGTACAGGTTTTCCTCAAAATTAAACATTCACAGGCTGCATGATCCTTAACGGAAATGAAGAGTACTGCCTGGCTTGATTTCCTTAATCTCTCTTGCAGGTTTCATATTATGGCAGAATAGAAGACATCTGTGGGGAGAAGCTAAGGGCCCATGGGAATAAATAAGGTTTAGAGCAGCCAGGACCCTTTCTGGAGCAGCATTCTGTTTGGGGGATTGCCAGCCCCACCTGCAAGGGAAGAAACAGGGCTGACAGGCCGTTTCCTCCAAGCATCAATGGCTTTTAGCACTGCTTATTTTTTTTCAAGACAGGGTCTTGCAATGTAGCTCTGGCTGGACTGGCAACCCATGGCAATGCTCCTGCCTCAGTAGAGTGCGTGAGGTCTAATTCCCTCTTTCAGTTCTTTTAAAAGTTAATTGGATAGTTCAAGAATATTCACAATAAAAACGTTTTTCAATTGTCCTCACATATTCCTACATCTATCTATTTCCTAATTGACTGTCTCTTTAAGAGACAAAATTAAACATCACCACGCTTATCCTCCCAAAGCACACACTCCAGAAGTAGTGGGGGTCGAACACCACAGAATTTCTACATCCAAAAAAATTTGAAAAAACAAAACAACAACAACAAAACACTCAGTCATTTTGGACATTTAGCTAAGTTTTCCAAGAAGCAGTGAACAATGAGACCTGAAGAGCATGGAAGGCTCTGAGGGGTCTCCATGGAAAGAGACAGGTGGAGGAGCAACATTTTACCAAAAAACACGGGCCCTTGTTACCTCCCTGCTTGTCTCATAAGGCATTTTGGGCCTTTTTCATCTAATCTTAGTCCCAAGCAGCCTGAAAAAATTACTCACAAGATTGTGGTATCTAAGAGCGACCCCTGATTTGGAGGAATGTTTTGATTGGTTGAACAAGCAGGCAGTGACCACATCTCAGCTCTCTGGGTCTGAGGCACCCAGGAATTCTGGCTGAAATGCAGGTTCACTGCTTCCCAGCCATCATCATCATATGCCATGGCTGAGAAAGAAAGGCAACTCCATGGCAGTGGGATCATGAGGTAGCTACATGTTTACCTCTCAGTAGACAAGGAAACATAGATCATGCATCTCACCTGCACCCCACCCTATAGATTCATCTCCTCCAGGAAGGGCCTACTCTCCAAAGGTTTCACAGCCTCCCATTATGGTGACACCAAATGTGGACCTAGTGTTCAAACATGAGCCTGTGAGGGACACTTTACCTCTAAATATTCACTCTCCATCCTGAACTCCTCTCAGGCACCTGTTATGGCCCTGTGTTTTGATCCCTTATTGATTCAAGAACTCACACAGTGATAAGCAAAAGTTTTCTAAGACTATATTTGGCCTCAGCCACCTTGTGCCAACCTCACATCCCATTAAATGTACCAAGATACAAGCATGTTCCAACATAAACATTATTTAGTGGTGGAAATAGTTCTGAATGGGCTTCCTGATGTTGTTTGGAAATGAAATAGGATGCCTGTCTTCATCTACATTTACACAGTCCTCAGGCCTTGTGTATACCTCGGGGTATGAGGGAAAAATCCTTAAAATTTGTTTGCAAATGCAACACTGTTACAATGTCACTTCAATTTGTATATGGTTGATGGTGCATTATTTTCTGCCTCTACTTAAACACTTATTTGATTTGTCATTATTTTTAATATTTTGGGCATGCTTCTCTCTGGAGTAGAAAAGGTTGTGGGTCTTCAGTTCTTTCTTATGGTGCCTAAAAAATCATTCACACACTTATACACCTACATTCATGCACAAATATGCATACACACAATACACATAATACACACATACAAATGCATATTTACATACATACTCACATTTGCATACATACAACACACACATACACAAATATACACACAAGTACCCTCAGTTTTTCTAGATTTGGTTTTGTTCTATTTTTTGTCTGGGAGTGAACTTGTCTAGTAAAAACATATAATGAGAAAAAGATTTTCCAGTTTTGCTCCTCCCAAGAGACAGGCACAAATGCAAATTACTGTGAATTCGAATTATTACAAAATGACCAGTTTGTCTGGGTTCTCATCGCCCTTGGTCTTTCCTTTAGCCCTTGTCTCAGGAACTCAAGTCTCAGAATAGGACAAGTTAAGGATTTAGAATAAATAGTGTGAATTAAGTCCATGGCAGTGATAACCACTGACAGACAGCATGGCTAGTGGGTGAGTGTCCTCCAGAAGGAAGCAGAGCCACAGGAAAGGGGACAGGGAAGTAGCAGTGTGTGGTTGTGGGGAAACAGTGGCAATAAGATAAAGAGGCAACAGCTATCTTGTGAGCAGAACTGCAGTGTCAGCAGTGATGCTTGAGCTTTGCGAGCCTTTCCTCCTTCTGCCCTCACTCCATCTGGGTGTGGTCATCACTCCGGTAAAGCTTCTGCAGCCAGAGGCTACTCTTTCCTCACTGCCCTGCCTGTGTAGGGTGTCACATTTCTGTGTCTAGCATTAAGCTGGATTACCTCTGTCTTTGTATTAGTCCCGTCTGTAGCTTTTCAAAAGGAAGAATATGATTATAATCATTATTTACCAAATTCATTCATTCTTATGGGAAATGGGGCACTTCTATCATACTCTTCAAATTCCTTTTCCTTGTTTACATGGAATCTTACTATGGAGTCCAGGCTCATCTTGAATTTGCAATCCTCCTGTCTTAGCCTTCTGCATGCTGGGACTATAAGTAAGCACCACCATGCTAGGCTCAATTTCATTCATCTTGTCATTTATTGTAATATTTCGGTGAGGGCAGTACTCCTTCAGGTCAAGACCTTATCCACTAAAACTATTAAACCTATCAACAGTGCTTCTGAGCCAGGCATGTGCTCGCCTGACCTGTGTATGACAGCTCATTTAATTAGGGCCAAAACTCTCTGTGCAGAAGAGGAGCCTAATGACAAGCATTTGGGGATGGTGTCCTCAAATGCACAGAGTTCTTTTGTTTGGGTGTGGGTGTGGGAGGTATATGTGTGGTTGTAGTAGCAGTACACAAAATTTGGAGGTCAGAGTTGATCCTCACCATCTTTGATGCTTACCCCGCCTGGAACCTTCCAGGTAGGAGCCCAAAGGTTAAAGGTGAGTGAGTCAGAACTAAACTCAAGCCCTCATATTACACAAGTATGAGATATCTTCCCAGTCCTAGATGTGTAAGATTTTCAACCATAAGTGTTGATGCTGCCTGTACCTGCTTAACATACCCATTATACAGATGGAGTGACTGAGGCAGAAAAGGAGTCAGAGAAACTTTCTTAGTTAAGGGTTTAACCAACATTTTAATAACTATACAGTAGGATTCAAAGTTTGATTTTAACACATGAAACTTAATTCAGCTCAGGACTGGGCTAGAATGTATAACACTTTGAAAAGCATATGAATTGTAGAATTATTTCTGGGAAATTCATTCCAGCACACTAAACTAGATTCTAAATAGTTAAGTCCTTCCAGATTGACTCTGAAGAGGCACTGTCAGGTTCTTAATAAATGTTGATGTCTCACTTAGAATAGGGAACAAACACGTATAAAAATCTTAAAATGAAAAAGAGCTGGCTTTGTTTAGGTTGTCAAGTGTCTGGCTATTTTTTTAACAAGTTGTCTTAGTCAGGGTTTCTATTGCTGTGGAGGGACACCATGACCACTGCAACTTTCATAAAGGAGAGTGCTTAATTGGGGCTGGTTTACATTTTAGAGGTTTAGTTCATTATCATCTTGGTGGGAAGCATGAGAGCATCCATGCAAACATGGTGTTGGAGAAGGAGCTGAGAGTTCTACATCTGAATCCAAACACAGCATGAAGAAAGACACTGGGCATAGTCTGAGCTTCTGAGAACTCAAAGCTCATCCCCAGGGACACACTCCCTCCAACAAGGCCACACCTCCTAATAGTGCCACTCCCTAGGCATTCAAATATATGAATCACTGAGGACCACCAATGAAGCTGTGGACTATGGGGTAGCTTGGAAATTTGTTTGCTAAACAGTTTCTTCACAGATGCCACCACATTCCAAATGAGTGTAAGACAATTTAGAGTTGAATTCAATTCACCAAGGTCTGATTGTCCTAAAAAAGGCAATATCAAGAAAGTTTTTGATGGGAGCTACAAAATAAAAATTTATGATAGAATTCAAATTCAGGACAACACATTCTATAAACCTAATTTTGGCCTAATATGCCTTGACTCTAGGGCCAATTCCCAAATATCACAAAAATGAATGAAAAGGTTAATAGAAAATCTGGTCTACATCTAATTTAATAACAGAAGTTCTTGGGTCTGATTTCTATAACTTATTTTTTTTTTAATCTGGTTGTCTTCTGACCTCCATAGATGCAAATGTAGCATGTGCATGTCCACATACACAGAGACACACTCATTTCTTACTCAGTTTTAACCACATGTGCGTTTGACTGATCCTGCCTGCTGTTTTCCAATCTCTTTTTCTGCAGTGCTGGGGTTGAACCCAGGGTCTCTCATAAACTTGCATGTGAGCAAGTGTAACACCACCATGAGCTACAGCCGCAGCCCTCCCGCCTTGTTTACAGTAGTGGGCCACGTCATCCCTGGGTTTTATACTTTTCATAGGGAGGTGGCAAGCAAACAATAGACCAGGAGAACCTGCACAAACTGTTCTCTCTATAGGCCTACCCTGTGCTGGCACCAGAGTACTTTCCTTTGAGTACTTCAAGGGAACAAGAGAACTCAGGACCAAGCACAGCAAAGCCTCAACGCAGAACATACAAGTACATATAGAGGTTTGCTATTCCCTGGGAAACTAACCAGACAAGTGCCTGGATGCGTACACACCTGTGTTCAATTGTTTTAGAACAGGACTCAGATGATCTATTTAACAAACAACAACAACCACTTTTATATTTGATAGGGTGAAATTCCCTAAAAATGGCTTCAAAGATAGGATTTAAAAATTCCCTTCTCCTCTTCTCTATATGAGGTATCTTTTGTCTCCTCTTGTTAGTTGAGAACACACTTCCTGAACCACAATTATGAAGCAAAAATAAAGACTTGGGGAGTAGAGTGAGGCCTTAAGCACTCAACACCCACTCCTAGAAACATACTTCCTCACAAACCTCCTCAACCAGAGTCATCAACCGGAGACCAAGACTTTGGGGGCATTTCTCATTCAAATCACCATACAGAAACCTTAAGATCTCACATGTACAAGGCAAGTGTTATGCCTCCAGCCTTGTAATCTTTTTAAAGACATTTACAACATCAAAATGTGTTGTTATTTTTGTTGTTGTTGTTTTATGAGTATGTGTGTTTTGCCTGCATTAAGGCCAGAAAAGAGCACTAAAATCCTTCAAACAGGTTATAGACAGTTGTGAGTCATCATGTATTGCTGGGAATTGAACTGTGTATCCTTGGCTGTAATGCAACTCAGTATGTAGCCCAGGCTAGCCTTGAACTCACAAAACTAACTGGTTCTTTATTTTGATCCACAAGCAGCAAAGAGGAGACTGGACTCCACACTGGGTTTGAGCTTGAGCACAGGAGACCTCAAAGCCCACCCTCACAGTGACACACTTCCTCCAACAAAACCACACTTTCTCTAACAGGGCCATACCTCCTAATAGTGCCACTCCCCTTAGGCCAAGCATTCAAACACAGGATTCTATGTGAGCCATACCTATTCAAACCACAACAAAGACAAAGTCATATGGAATCAAGAGCTACAAGGCAGATGCAAAGGTGTTTGGATTGTAAAAGAGGAGCCTGGAGCTGGCTGGGCAGGGAACAGACTTCCATAGAAGGAGTCTCAGAACATGATTCATGGATGAAGTGCATCTCTGAAGAAATTTAGTGCAAATAAAGAGAAAACTGGGCTTATGGTACTAAATATGAAAAATCCTGATCAATGTATGAAGAAAGAAAGCAAGGACTGGGGATACCCATCCCCTTCCTTTTGCTTCATATAGTAGACTTCATCTTTCAACTCCAGACAATCAGCTATAAATTAACAGAGTAGCCAGTCACGCTCCACACCATTTGTTGAGGGAATGTTTTATACTTTCTGTCATCTCTAGGGTAAGAGAAGGGAATTGTAGTACTTACTGAAGAGAAATGAAAACATTGAAAAGAAATGTGTTACTTGGCTGGAAAGTGTTACAAGGGGTGAGAGCATGTGAGGGGGCTAGGAAAGTGTCTTCTGTGCAGGGCCAGAAAGTGCGATTTAGTGTACAACAGCCAAAAGTTTAGATGAGCCCTGCACACCAAGCAAGGTCTGACATGAGGGACCAGTTCCTTCAAGGTGGGAGGCATATATGCACATACAGGTCCAAAATGTGTGTCAGTGCCCAGATCAGATGACAGAGACATTTATATGTGGGATGTATTTGTCCATTTTGCTATAAGACAATGAGGCAATAAGGCAATGAAGCTGGGACAATTTAAAGAACATACATTTACTTAGCTATGGTCCTGGACGTTCAAGTGCATGGACTTGGCTTTTCTGTTCAGTTCTAGGGTAGCTTTCTGGCTATATCTGAAAATGGTAGACAGCATAGTAGGAGCACATATAGAAAGCCAGTTTTTCTCTTTGGACTAGAGCGCAGTCTCAAGGGAATGAACCAGGATTCCATGGTAACGTCTTTAATCCCTCTTAAGGGCATGAAACAATGACATACTGACCTTTTACAAGACTCCCATCTCTTAAACATTCCACCTCTCTTTAAAACTACCACATTGAGACCAGACTTCCAACATGTGGTCCTTTGAGATAATACTTGTACCATACCAAAACCAAAGCAAGGAGAAGGCATCAGAGCCTGGGAAGAGTTCTTTGGTCTGTGACTCCCACTTCTGAACAACAACAATTTTTTAAATTCCTACTCCTGTTTCAAACTTTCAAAAGTTGATAAAATTTTGTACAACCACACTGGAAATCAATCTGGCGCTTTCTCAGACAACTAGGAATAGTGCTTCCTCAAGATCCAGCCATAGCACTCCTAGGCATAAGGACATTTGCTCAACCATGTTTGTAGCAGCTTTATTTGTAATAAATAGCCAGATGCTGGAAACAGCCCAGATTCCCCTCAACTGAACAATGGATGCCGAAATTGTGATACATTTACACAATGGAATATTACTCAGCAATGGAAAATAAGGAAATCATGAAATTTGCAGGGAAATGGTGGGACCTGGAAAGGATCATCCTGAGTGAGCTGTCCCAGAAGCAGAAAGACACACATGGTATATACTCACTCATATAGACATGTAATATAGGATAAACCTACTAAAATCTGGACATCTAAAGAAACTAAGCAAGAGAGAGGACCCTACCTAAAACGGTCAATCCCCATCCTGAAAGGCAAAGAGGAAGGACATCAGAAGAAGAAGAAAACAGGAAACAAGCTAAAAACCCGCCACGGAGGGCCTGTGAAAGGCTCTGCCCTGCAGACTATCAAAGCAGATGCTGGGACTTATGGCCAACTGTTGGGCAATATGCATGGAATCTTATGTAAGCAATGGGAAATATTAAGATCTGGAGAGGACAGGAACCACACAAGGAGAGCAACAGAACCAGAAATTTGAGCACAGGGGTCTCCCCAGAGACTCATACTCCAAACAAGTACCACGCATGGAGATAACCTTGAACCCCTGCACAGATGTAGCCCATGGCAGTTTAGTGTCCAAGTGGGTTACATAGTAATGGGAAGAGGGACTGCCTCTGACATAATCTGAATGGTCTGCTCTTTGATCACCTCCCCCTGAGGGGGAGCAGTCTTACCAGGCCACAGAAGATGACAATGCAGTCACTCCTGATGAGATCTGATAGACTAAGATCAGAAGGAAGGAGAGTAGGACCTACCCTATCGGTGGACTTGGGGAGGGGCATGTGTGAAGAAGGGGGTTGGAGGGTGGGATCGGGAGGGGAGGAGGGAGGGGCTTATGGGGGGATACAAAGTGAATAAAGTGTAATTAAAAAAAATAAAAGAGTTGATACAATCTCTCTCTCTCTCTCTATATATATATATACATATATATATGTATATATATATATACTGGTTTTTCAAAAGAGGGTTTCTCTGTGTAGCCTTGGCTATCCTAGAACTCACTCTGTACAGGAGTCTGGCCTCTAACTCAGAGATCTGCCTTCCTCTGCCTCCCAACTGCACAGATTAAAGGCATGTGACAACACTGCCCAATCTATGTATATATATATATATATATATATATATATATATATTCATACATATATATTAATATATATTAAAACCTTCACAGGTGTTTTAGTTCTCCTGTGCAGTATTTATAAGCACTCTGAGTTGCGAATTCATGCCCATCAGTTTGTTATTATTCTCTACCTGGCATTGTTCACTCCCCTACAGTGGTTGTCTGGGGTATTTACCTTTGCAATTTCTGTTCAAGAAGATGCCTTAGCCACATTGTTAGAGCTTCAGCAGTTATTAATCATGAGAGCACCTGTTTGCACCACAACAAAAAGAAGCTGAATACTTGTTCAGCATACTCAGGAAACATTAAGTCCATTTGATTTGTACCTATTGAGTCAATACAGAGTGAGACAAGCCAAGAAGGCACAGAAAAACTGGTACTTGGCCGACAGAGTTGAGTTGAGCAAGGCTTACAGACCTCAGAACCAAACATGGCAGGGTCAGGGTGAAGAGTTCAGGCATAGGCTGGCTGTCTGAGTTTGCTTTCTGTTGCTGTGAATAAACAAAATGACCAAAAGCTGTTTAGTGGAGGAAAGGGTTATCTGGCTTACACTTCTGTGTTATAGTCCAGCCTTGAGGGAAGTCAAAGGAGGATGCAGAAGGCAGGAACTGAAGCAGAGACCACAGAAGAACACTGCTTACTGGTCCACATGTCACCTGAGGTTCAATCACCTTTCTTATATAGTTTCAAGTTCTCTAGCCTGAGGAACATGCCAAAGGCACACAGTGGACTATGCCATCCTACATCAACTAGAAATCAAGAAAAATGCCCCACAGACATACCCACAGGCCAACCTGATGGCAATTCCTCGGTTGAGATTCCCTCTTTTAGGTGTGTGAAGTTGAGAGCCAAGATGAGCCATCACACACAGTTATGGACTTGGGGTCCTTTTTAAATCTGGATTTTAAAAGCTCATTCCAGATGAAAATGTGAACATATTTGCTGGGTGTATCTCCCTCATATGAGTTGGAAGAGTCATGAAATTCCAAGTATGTTCAGTAATATTTGTGTCTCTTTTGATTTCTCACTCAGATATTTCTTAAGCAATTGTACTCTTTGAGATGAAATTAGTTATTAGCCACAGATTTAAAAAATGGTTACAGTAGGAGGCAGGTACCCCTTTGAAGGTCCTGGTACTCTGAGCAGTGCCCACCTCAGGGCTTCTGGGAGTGCTGGTTGCCAGTGGCTCCTTAGCCACCCATGCAGAATGTTGTTCCACCATGGGAGTGATATGGCTTGCAGATAATGTAGTGCAGGTTATAAGGGTTTGGGCTCTTACTCAGGGGGAAGGGACAATTATGTGATGTGTATGTTCTCATGATCTCCCTAGGGAGGCTGGAGGCAGACTCCCTGAGTGTTCATCAAGGTCTAGCCACATTCCTCCCCACACCTCACTCTCCTGCTTCCTTTCCGTTCAGATGAATGTGAGAGACCTCCTTCTACTCTTCTATCAGACACCCCACGGCAGACTCTGGTGTTCCAGAAAGCTGACCTGGAACACCTGGCAGCACAAGACGAGATCCTGATGACATTGGGTTTGTAAGTGGGTAGGTGTGACGTGAGGCATCTAATGGTTCAGATTTAACAGCATGAGCTTCAGCAGCCACAGTGATCTTCTAATGGCATCTGGAAATATCATTTATGGCTTTTGGGCTTTGCCACGGACCGGCCCAGTCGGGCTCCCGTCGTCCACGGGAGAACAAGGCTTTAGACAGGAAGACACGGTTTCGGCGAAGAATTGACAGACAGAGACACCTTGATGGTTTTGACTCTGCTGCAACTTTACTGAAATCAAGCTAGTATTTTTATAATGATTTCACAAAAGGCACCTTAAAATTGGCATACTTCCCAGAACATTCAGACTTTTACCAAGAATACAAAGTTTACATTTTAACTCAAAATGCAATCAAACATAAAGTAGTACCCACAAATAATCTTGGCCTAAAAACTTTTTGATCAGAGCAAACAAAGGAAAAGAAACCTCAAATATAGTTTCATTATTGCTAACCAATGAAGAGGAAAGTCAGGAGCTAAGTCAGATGCCTGCCAAAGTCCTTCTCTATATCAAAATCTAACTACACCTTTGTTAACCCTCCTCCCATATGTCCTGCCCAAGATTTATGATCTTCTCTAGGAACAAGGCACTGAAGGGAGGGGGAAACTCCCGCCAGCTGCACCTCTCATGCTATTATTTCTTAAGAAGGAGCCTATTATTATTTCACTATTCTTAATGCCTATTAATACTAAATCTAATTCATTACTTTCCTTAAACTTATTTTTATTAAAGCCTTTAACAATCTACTAATAATAAATTTCTTTATAAAGTTAGTTGTGCTGTTTTAGGTGTCACAGGGAAAGATCAAAGAATTTATTATTCCAGCCCCAGAGCCACAACTGAAGAAGCGTAGAAATCTCAGAACATGTCTCTTTTCCAAGTGGGATGAGTTTGCCAAGGACCTTCCAGGGGGCGTATTTCCGGGGAAATCATATCCCCCGCCCTGTAGCTTATGCTACTATGGCGACACTGGCATGGGTGTGGCATCTCCCCCTTTTTTGTTTTTAAGACGCAATTTAAACAAATCTCGCTCTACAGTGCGGATGGAGTGGAGCAGTAATTTAAAAAGACAAGGAAACAGGAGCACAACCAATAAAAATAATAAAATCAGGGCCCCTATCATCACTAAATAATGAATCCAATTTAAAGGATTTAAATTTTTAATTCCTGACTCTAAATCAAAAGCTAAGGAACTCAAACTTGCTTTATCCAAATGAGCCTTGCTAATAGCTGCTATGTTTTTTTGCAAACTATCTAAATCATGAGTAATATCCGTATCTTTCCAAACTCCTTGCAAATGATTTTTTACCTTTTCCCATTGGTCAGAAGCATTGTATGGTAAAGGTGTAACACAAATATATGAGAAGGCAGCATGGTATTGAGTTTCCATCCTCGTTCTAATATTACCCATATCTTGTCCCAAGGCTAAAACTGCTTCCTCCAGCGCATTTATCTTGGATTCTAACTTTTTATCTATAATAAATTGTTCTAAAAGGGCTAAAGAAATATTTTTATTCATCTCATTAATAAAATCTGCTGTATGTATCTCTTGAACTAACGCTGTAGTAGCAATAGCAAAGGTGGTCAAAATTGCAATTAATGCTAAAATCCCTAATATAAGTGCTGCAACAAATCTCTTAGGCCTAATCAATTCACTTAGCTTTTCTAAAGTCTTTAAAGCAGTATTCTCATACCATTCTTCTTCCTGTAAATCAACAGGAAGCATAACATAAGCAGGTCTCTTAACTAAAATCATAACAGCAATGTTTTTATCCAAACTAGAATCAATACAATTAGTAACCCTGCAAGCTACACAATGAATTTTATAAGAATTTCCAACATGAGTTATATTAATTTGAGAAGTATATCCCATAAGAAGAGCAAAAGAATAAGCAACACATGCCCTGGTTGCCAAAGGCACAGAATTTTTCCTTTTAGGCCTTTTTTGTAAAATCATATTGGCACTAGCTGCCAATCTAAACAACTCATGATGTGAAACTGTAGCATTGGTCTTAGGATCTCTAGAGACCCAAATAGGTTCCACATAACCAGGTGAAAACCATCTTTGTACTTTTTGTCCCAATCCTGGAGGGATATATCCATTGAACTTATCTGAATTATTTTTTAAATATTTAGTATAATCATAATTACCTGAAACAATTGAAAAATCCCAAAACTCCATATGGGTCCCTACAGGCACATATTTAGCTGCAGCCTGAGGGAAGCCACATTCTAATCATTTAGGGGCACCTGTAAGGCTACTTTCCCAAAATTGATCTTTATCTCTAAATTTCTCTGCACAAAGAGGGAGAGGCATAAAAGGAGCCTTTTCAAAAGTTACATTATAATTAAGGTACCCCAAAGTAGAAATTTGAAGCTCTCACATTAATCTTTTATCTTTTTTTTTTTGCCTTTAACTGTCAAATCAGGAGCATCTGTAAGAAAAGTTTGATAATTTATAGGCAGACAACCATATGGTGGAGATCCTTTTAGGGCAATGCAAATGGGGAGCGAATCAGTTCTGCCCTCAAAATTTAAATAGGCTGAGCTATTTATTCTTCCCTCATAATCCTGGAAACCTCCGAGAAGTTTAGTATCATTAGTTAGTACTTTCACATAATCTGGATCCATCCAACCCACAGGGTGTATAAGGGGTGGTTTGGTACATAAGCCCAATAACTTTTACTATGCGCAACAGCATTCTGACACATAAGTAATGACAATACAGCCAGAAATATAAATTTAGGGGTTTTAGGCTTCTGTTGAGCCTTCACCAATTTCTCTGCTTTTCTCATCAGGTGTTTTAGTTGTGTCCATGTTGTCATTTTCTTGGGCATCAACGAGAGCTTCTGCAGCTTTGCTTTTATTTTTTTCCTTTTTTGCTTTTGTCTTTTTTGTTGCCGTCTCGATATTAGCCGGCTGGATGAGTCTATCTGGGATCCAGATGGGGGAGTCGGCATCCTGTGGAAACACACATGCATATCCCCTTCCAGAGGAAATTAGAGCATCCGGTCCCTTCCAGGATTTGGATAACAAATCCTTCCAATATACTTGTGGAAGTTGTTTATTTTTAAGCCCAGACCAATGTTTCATAGCAGGAGTATTGCCCTGCTCATCAGTATTTAAATGGTTTAATACAAACAATGAATGGCTCAGCAAATGACCAGGCGAGAAATAAGTGTGAGCTTGTTTAAGTCTGATAATTTGATTTTCTAATGTTTGATGTGTTCTTTTAATAATTGCCTGTCCTCGGGGATTATATGATATACCTGTCACATGCTCTATGTTCCAGCTCTGTAAGAATACTGCAAGGGCTTTTGATGTATATGCTGGAGTATTATCAGTTTTTATTCTTTTTGGACATCCCATAGTTGCAAAGCATTGGATTAGATGTTGAATGACGTCCTTAACTGCCTCTCCTGTTCTTGCTGAGGCAAATATCATATGAGAATATGTGTCCACAGTAACGTGGACATATGCTAATTTTCCAAACTCTGGAACATGAGTAACATCCATCTGTCATAATGATAGAGCTTTAAGTCCTCTAGGATTAACCCCCATTTTTAATGGATGGTACACCTGAGGACAATCACCACAATTTTTTACAAATTGTCTTGCCTGTTCTCTTGTAATATGAAATAGCCTTTTAAGGGCTAATGCATTTTGATGATGTAAAGCATGGCTTTCTCGAGCTTCTAATATATTCATTACTATTCCTCTTGTTAAGGCATCTGCCATATAGTTTCCTTGACTTAATGGACCAGGTAATATTGAGTGCCCTCTACTGTGGCCTATAAAAAATTTTTCTGTCCTATTTTTAATTAAAATTTGTAAATCCTGAAGCAAATGAATAATTTGAGAATGCCCCGACAAAAGAGCAGTTTCTATTACGGGAAAAAGGCTAGCTACATATCTTGAATCTGTATAAAGATTAAATTTTTCTGAGAAGGTTTGAAAAGCCAAAATAACCGCTTTAATCTCTGCCTTTTGAGCAGAAGTCTGTACATCTTGTCTTACTGGCGGTTCTCTGCCTGGGACATAAACTGCAAACCTTCCGTTAGAGGAACCATCTGTGAAAATGCAAAGAGCGCAATCTATAGGCTGTAAAGAACATTTTCTTGGAAAAATTACCTCTGTTTCTTTAAAAAATTCTATTAAGGGATGTCAGGGGTAATGATATTTAATTTGTCCTGAATAGCCCTGCAACGCTATTCCCCAGTCTTTATCTTTTATTAATAATATATCTGTTTGTTTTTTATTATATGGAACAATTATATTATGTATTTCTTTTCCAAATAATTCTTTTGATCTCATCCTTTCTTTGCTTATAATTAAGGAACACATATATGGATAGGAAGCAAGCATTTTTGCTTGAGTATGGGATAAATGCACCCATTCTAAAATTCCATTTTGCCATAAACATCCTGTAGGAGTATATGGTGTTTTGAAAATAATTAAATCCCATTTTTGATTATAAGCTATCTGTTTAACCTTTGCTTTATTTAATTGTTTTTTCACCAAAGCCAAGGCTTTAATAGCCTCAGGAGTCAAATTCCTGGGAGACTTTGGATTGGAGTCCCCCTGTAACAACTGAAACAAAGGACTCAGTTCTCCTGTGGTCAATTTTAAATAAGGCCTAACCCAATTAATATTGCCTAATAATTTTTGGAAGTCATTTAATGTTTGTAACTTATCCAGCCTGATAGATACCTTTTGAGAACTTATATAATCATCATAAATTAATTGACCCAAATAACTTAATGGCCTATTCTTTTGAACCTTATTTGGAGCTATAATTAAACCAAATTTAGTAAATTGCTCAATAGTATAAGCGAGAAGCTCTTATATAACTTCCCTGGAGAAATGGGCCAACAATATATCATCCATATAATGAATGATATATGCATCTTTATATTTTTCTCTGACTTTCTTTAAAGCTTTATCTATAAACTTTTGACATAAAGCTGGACTATTTTTTATCCCTTGAGGTAAAACTTTTTAGTGATACCTCCTATATGGACGTTTTAAATTTACTGATGGAACACTAAAAGCAAATCTTTTACAATCCTTTGGATGTAACTTAATTGTGAAAAAACAATCCTGTAAATCTATTACTATTATCTCCCATCCCTTAGGGACTGCTACAGGAGAGGGGAGGCCAGGTTGTAATGCCCCCATATCAATCATTGTAGCGTTAACAGCTCTAAGGTCTTGTAAAAGTCTCCATTTTCCTGATTTTTTTTTTAATAACAAATATTGGAGTATTTTAAGGACTATTGCTCTCTTCTATATGTCCTTTATCTAGCTGTTCTTTTACCAATTGTTTTATAGCCTGTATTTTTTCTTCCGTTAGGGGCCCCTGATTGAGCCATACAGGCTCTTCTGACTTCCAATCAATTTTATCTGCATAAAGTGAGCTCTCAGTGGCCCCTATGAAAAATGCTGATCGCTTAAATTATCTGAGGTAACCAATTTTACATTCATCTTTTGCATCATATCTCTGCCCCATAAAGAAAATGGCAAGGATGGTATAACATAGGGCTGAATCATTCCTGATTTTTTTTCTCTAGTTCCCACTTTAACATCTGAGAACTTTGAGCCACATTAGATGCCAACCCCAGCCCTAGTAAAGAGGAAGAAGTCCTTTCACAGGGCCAAGAGGAAGGCCAATCCTTCCCTGCTATACAAGTTTTATCTGCCCCTGTATCCATAAGGCCTTGCAGATTTTTTCCATTTATTTTAACTGTCATAAATGGTCTTTCACAACCTATGTCTTGCACCCAGGCCATGACATCAGAGAAGCCAAACTGACCTTGCTGTTTTTCCTGTTTTAATATTAAATTTGGTAAATTTAAATATGGCAACAACAACAATTGAGCTATTTTTTTGTCCTTTATGTAGCTGTATAGTTTCCTTTAATGGCTTTACCATTATTTTTATTTTTCCTTAAAAATCTGAATCTATTACCCCAGGCAAAACCTCAAAATTTTTCTTGTAATTTGAACTTTGGCCAATAATTAATCCAACTGTGCCTTGAGGTAAAGTCCCTAAAACAGAGGTGGAGATTAGAGATACTCCATCCCATGATGAGAGGATTGTATCTTTATTTACTGAGAGATCCAGACCAGCACTTCCTGGAGTGGCCCTAGGCAAATCATGAATAGTAAATTCTGGAGCCTCAGGATTAAGTGAACCTTTTGATTCACAATTTTCTTCCTCTCTTTTTGCTTTGGGGCTGAGAAGTTGCCCCTCATTAGTTTTTTTGTCTCATTCTCTGACTTTTTTTTTTTTATTTTTGTCAGAGCAGTTCCATCCTTATGGAACTTGGATCTGCATTCCCTTTTCGAATGTCTCCCCTTCTCACATCAGGGACAGATACCAGGAGTAGGACCTTTCCTTCACCTCTCCTGTTTATCTTTTCCTCGACACATCTTTTGTATGTGCCCTGTCCTTCCACATTTAAAACATGTGGGTTTGGAGGAGTCTCTTTTCCCTCCTCCATAAGTTTTCTTAACATAGGCGCTATACGTCTGACCCTTCATAGCTGCAGCATATGCCATGCCTTGCACGACTGCTGGTGAGGCATCCACACAAGCTTTTACGTAATCTTGAATAGTCCCCGTCCCTTTCAGAGGCCTAATCAGATCCTGGCATAGGGAATTTGCATTTTCCCATGCTAACTGCTTTAATAGCATTTTTGTTCCTTCCGATGGAGGTAGCATCCTATTGATTGTTTCCTCAAGTCGAGACACAAAATCTTGATATGATTCTTCATTTGCCTGCTTAATTCCTGATAAAGTAGTTCCCTTGGTTCCAGGAGGTGGCAACTTTTTCCATGCCTGGACAGCATTTAATGTAATTGCCTCCAAGATCTCTTTTGGTATTTTTACTTGAGATTGGGGAGTAGTATATTTTCCCATACCCAGCAGCATATCCAGCCCAGGTTTTGGCCCTTTTTTCTTTGTAAATTGGGTAACAGTAATTTTTGATCTATCCTCATAATCAGTTCTCCAGAGAACATAGTCTCCAGGACTCAGGGTAGCCTTTGTAGTCTGATGCCAGTCATGTGGGGTTAACCAATTACTTGCAACCATCTCCAACACCTGCAAAGTATAAGGAGCGGAGACCCCTAAAGTCTTCACTGCAGTTTGTAACTCTTTTAAAATTTTTAAGGAGAGAGGTTTCCAAATAGGTTCCTCATCATCTATTCCTTCCACTACTGGGAAGGTGAATATTAGATCTCCTTTTCTTTTAGCTTCTTCCACCGCTCCCTGAAAACCAACAGGTGCCAGAGGTTTTCTCCTCCTGCTAACTTTATCCCTTCTTTGCTTTTTAGAGGCCAGAGCCACCAGAGGAGGGTCTTGATCATGAAAATGATCCCTTTCCTCAAAGGGCTCATATTTAGCTGCCTCATCCTCCAGATCATCACCATCAGAAGAATCATCATTTTCATTTTCACTAGACGAGGAGGAGGATTCATGTTTAATATAATCAAATTTTAAAGATGGCTTACTTTTTGTTCCATAAGATTTAGTGGGCTGATTAATAGGTTTCACCTCATTCGTCTGATCTAGAGACAGAGACGAGGTTTCATGAACCAGACCTTCAAAATCTGTTTTATCAGTTAATAATTTTCTCATTTGTAGCCAAAGAGGATAAGCATGATTGGGGAGTTCCCCTTCTCCATGTTCTTGTACATATTTTCTCATGTCTTTACCCACTCGTTTCCAATCAGCTGAGGTCAGGGAGCCTTCCGCCGGGAACCAAGAGCTGACCTTCTTAATAAAATCAAGAAAGTCCTTTAAGACTTTTTCTGAAACTCTAAAGCCTCGACTTGCTAACATATGCTTTGAAACCGAAAGGAACATTTTTTTTTTTGCTTTGATTCGGACTGCCCCATGTTTGATTACTCGTCTATAACTGACCTCCTTGTCAGCGGACCTGCAGTATCCTGACGAGAGCCTTACCGTGCCTTGATAAAAGAAAAGAAAGAGAAGAGAAAGTTACCTGTCCCAGGTCCCTGTTCGGGCGCCACCTGCCACGGACCGGCCCAGTCGGGCTCCCGTCGTCCACGGGAGAACAAGGCTTTAGACAGGAAGACACGGTTTCGGCGAAGAATTGACAGACAGAGACACCTTGATGGTTTTGACTCTGCTGCAACTTTACTGAAATCAAGCTAGTATTTTTATAATGATTTCACAAAAGGCACCTTAAAATTGGCATACTTCCCAGAACATTCAGACTTTTACCAAGAATACAAAGTTTACATTTTAACTCAAAATGCAATCAAACATAAAGTAGTACCCACAAATAATCTTGGCCTAAAAACTTTTTGATCAGAGCAAACAAAGGAAAAGAAACCTCAAATATAGTTTCATTATTGCTAACCAATAAAGAGAAAAGTCAGGAGCTAAGTCAGATGCCTGCCAAAGTCCTTCTCTATATCAAAATCTAACTACACCTTTGTTAACCCTCCTCCCATATGTCCTGCCCAAGATTTATGATCTTCTCTAGGAACAAGGCACTGAAGGGAGGGGGAAGCTCCTGCCAGCTGCACCTCTCATGCTATTATTTCTTAAGAAGGAGCCTATTATTATTTTACTATTCTTAATGCCTATTAATACTAAATCTAATTCATTACTTTCCTTAAACTTATTTTTATTAAAGCCTTTAGCAATCTACTAATGATCAATTTCTTTATAAAGTTAGTTGTGCTGTTTTAGGTGTCACAGGGAAAGATCAAAGAATTCATTATTCCAGCCCCAGAGCCACAACTGAAGAAGCGTAGAAATCTCAGAACACGTCTCTTTTCCAAGTGGGATGAGTTTGCCAGGGACCTTCCAGGGGGCATTATTTCCGGGGAAATCATATCCCCCGCCCTGTAGCTTATGCTACTATGGCGACACTGGCGTGGGTGTAGCAGGGCTTCTGTTGTTAGGACATCCCAGCTCACATCTCAATCCGAAAATTAATTTTGTCACAAACCCAGATACTTATATAACCTATCTCTTTACTGAAATGTGGCAGAGCTGAAAGAGAGTGAAGGAGGGAGGGAGAGAGAGAGAAGAAGAAGAGAGACTATTTGAAGACAAGTGAGAAAACTTTATTTGCCTTATCAAGTTATAAAATTTATGTGCTCCGTGTCATTAAAAAAAAGTACATTTAAATTAAAACCATTACATTACACTTCTTTTCTTTTTTTTATGTTAGTGTTTCTCTGTGCAGTTCTGGCTGTCCGGAAACTCACTCTGTAGATTACATCCACCTGCCCCTGCCTCTTGAATGCTGGGATTAAAGGTGAGTGCCACCATTGCTGGGCTAAAAGCATTACAATTCTGATGTTGAAACTATGCCTACTATTTATCTTTGCCTTTCACAACACATAGTATACTTAATGTTCTCACAACTTTGTGCACCCCTTCCCTGAACCTACACAACAGTATACACAACCAGTCTGTATACTGGTTTTTATGCCGGAATTAATAGATTACTGTAATAGAAGCCTTCACTACCATAGTAAAAAAGGCTGGAATTTCCAAATCAATATGTCACAGAGTTGTACTCACTCCAGCTCCAAAGACAGAAACTACTCTTTGCCTCCTCTGGGTTGGGTGGCTAGAGCATTTATTAGCTATGGTCAGGTCTCTGTCTGCATCACCTTGCTATGACCTTTCTTTCTCTGTGTAAGTGGTGGCGTGAATGAGACTGGCCCCCAGAGGCTCATGTATTTGAATGCTTGTTCTGAAATTAGTGGAACTGTTTTGGGAAGAATTAGGAGTTGTGGCCTTGCTGGAGAAGGTGTTTCACTGGCAGGGGGCAGGGAGTTGGAGGGGGGATTTAGGGCTTCAAAAGCTAATGTCATTCTCAGTTAGATCTCTGTGATTCCTGATTCTGGATTAGATGTAAACCCTCAACTACTGCTCCAGGGTCATGTGTGCCTACTAGCTGCCATGGTCCCTACCATGATGGTCTAATCCTCTGGAACTGTGAGCTCACATTAAATGCTTTCTTTTATGTGTTGCCTGGTCATGGAGTTTTGCTGCAGCAATAAAAAAAAGTGACTAGGACAACGTATATCTTCTATTTTCTGTCTCAGATTTCCTTCTGCCTCAGTTACAACACCTGCCATGGGATTTAGAGTCCACAGAACAATCCAGTATTATCCTTTTCCTTCCTTCCTTCCTTCCTTCCTTCCTTCCTTCCTTCCTTCCTTCCTTCCTTCCTTCCTTCCTTCCGTTTTTTCCTGGAGATAGGGTTTTTCTGTGTAGCCTTGGGTGTGCTGGAGTTAATTTGTAGACAAGGCTGGCTTCAGACTCAGAGATCCACCTGCCTCTGCCTTCCCCAATGATTGTCCTCTTTCAAGGCAGTAGCATGAGCACATCCACCAGTCTCCTTGACATAGGTTCTCGGCAGTGGCTATGAACATCTTTTGGGGAGACACTTCAAAGGGTGTGTGTGTGTGTGTGTGTGTGTGTGTGTGTGTGTGATGACACTAAGAGAAAAAGGGACTTACAGAATTGAAGAATAAAACAGAGGTGGGGTGGAGAGATGACTTAGTATAAGCACGAAGAGCAGTGTTTGTATTCCTGGAGCCCACATAAAAGTTGGGCAGGCCTGGTGTCGACATTTAATCCCATTACTCAGGAACCAGCGATATGGGATGTGCTGAGCAAGCTCTTTTTTTTAAATTTTATTTTATTAATTACACTTTATTCATTTTGTATCCCCCCATAAGCCCCTCCCTCCTCCCCTCCCGATCCCACCCTCCCTCCCCTTTCTGCATGCATGCCACTCCCCATGTCCACAAATAGGGGAGGTTCTCCTCTCCTTTCTGATCTTAGTCTATCAGTTCACATCAAAAGTGGCTGCATTGTCCTCTACTGTGGCCTGGTAAGGCTGCTCCCCCCTCAGGGGGAGGTGATCAAAGAGCAGGCCAATCAGATTATGTCAGAGGCAGTCCCTCTTCCCATTACTATGTAACCCACTTGGACACTGAACTGCCATGGGCTACATCTGTCCAGGGGTTCTAGGTTATCTCCATGAATAGTCCTTGGTTGGAGTATGAGTCTCTGGGAAGTTCCCTGTGTTCAAATTTTCTTGTTCTGTTGCTCTCCTTGTGGAGACCCTGTCCTCTCCAGCTCTTACTATTTCCCACTTCTTACATAAAATTCCATTCACTCTGCCCAACAATTGACCATCAGGCTCAGCATCTGCTTTGATAGTCTGTAGGGCAGAGGCTTTCAGAGGCCCTCTGTGGTAGGTTCCTAGGTTGTTTCCTGTTTTCTTCTTCTGGCTTTCAGAAGCCCTCTGTAGAAGGTTCCTAGGTTGTTTCCTGTTTTCTTCTTCTTCTGATGTCCATCCTCTTTGCCTTTCAGGATGGGGATTGGACATTTTAGTTAGGGTCCTCTCTCTTGCTTAGTTTCTTTAGATGCACAGGTTATAGTGGGTTTGTCCTATGTTGTATGTCTATATGAGTGAGTATATACCATGTGTGTCTTTTTGCTTCTGGGACAACTCACTCAGGATGATTCTTTCCAGGTCCCACCATTTACCTGCAAATTTCATGATTTCCTTATTTTTCATTGCTGAGTAATATTCCATTGTGTAGATGTACCACAATTTCTGCATCCATTCTTCAGTTGAGGGGCATCTGGGTTGTTTCCAGCTTCTGGCTATTACAAATAAAGCTGCTACAAACATGGTTGAGCAAATGTCCTTTTTGTGTACTTGAGCCTCTTTTGGATATATGCCTAGGAGTGGTATGGCTGGATCTTGGGGAAGCACTATTCTTAGTTGTCTGAGAATGCCCCAGATTGATTTCCAGAGTGGTTGTACAAGTTTACATTCCAACCAGCAGTGGAGAAGGGTTCCCCTTTCTCCACAACCTCTCCAGCATGTGTTGTTACTTGAGTTTTTGATCTTGGCCATTCTCATGGGTGTAAGGTGAAATCTCAGGGTTGTTTTGAATTGCATTTCTCTAATGGCTAGTGAGGTTGAGCATTTCTTTAAGTGCTTCTCTACCATTCGGTATTCCTCTACAGAGAATTCTCTGTTTAGCTCTGTTCCCCATTTTGTAAGTGGATTACTTGGTTTGCTGCTTTTCAGCTTCTTTAGTTCTTTATATATACTGGATATGAGTCCTCTGTCAGATAAAGGGTTGGTGAGGATTCTTTCCCAGTCTGTAGGCAGTCGCTTTGTTTTGGTGATAGTCTCCTTTGCTTTGCAGAAGGTTTTCAGTTTCATGAGGTCCCATTTATTGACTGTTGCTCTTAGAGCCTGTGGTGTTGGTGTTCTGTTCAGGAAGTTTTCTCCTGTACCAATGAGTTCTAGGGTATTCCCCACTTTTTTCTTTCTAACCAATTTAATGTGTCAGGTTTCATGTTGAGGTCTTTGATCCACTTGGACTTCAGTTTTGTGCAGGGTGATAAGTATGGATCTATTTTCATTTTTCTACATGTAGACATCCAGTTGGACCAGCACCATTTGTTGAAGATGCTTTTTTCCATTGTATGGTTTTGGCGCCTTTGTCAAAGAACAGGTGTCCATAAGTGTGTGGGCTTATTTCTGGGTCCTCTGTTAGGTTCCATTGATCCACTATTCTGTTATTATGCCAGTACCATGCAGTTTTTAAAACCGTTGCTCTATAGTACAACTTAAGATCAGGGATGGAGATACCTCCAGAAGATCTTTTATTGTAGAGGATTGTTTTAGCAAGTCTGGGTTTCTTGTTATTCCATATGAAGTTGAGAATTTTCCTTTCCAGGTCTGTAAAGAATTGTGTAGGTATTTTGATGGGAATTGCATTGAATCTGTTGATTGCTTTTGGTAAGATGGCCATTTTTACTATGTTAATCCTGCCAAGCCATGAACATGGGAGATCTTTCCATCTTCTCATATCTTCTTCTAATTCTTTCTTCAGAGATTTGAAATTTTTTTCATACAAGTCTTTGACTTCCTTGGTTAGGGTTACTCCGAGGTACCTTATGTCATTTGTGGCTATTGTGAAGGGTGTTGTTTCCCTAATTTCTTTCTCAGCCCTTTTGTCTTTTGTATACAGGAGGGCCACTGATTTTTTTGAGTTAATTTTGTATCCGGCCACTTTGCTGAAGGTGTTTATCAGCTGTAGGAGTTCCCTGGCAGAGTTTTTGGGGTCACTCATGTATACTGTCATATCATCTGCAAATAGTGATAATTTGACTTCTTCCTTTCCAATTTGTATCCCCTTGATCTCCTTCAACTGTCTTATTGCTCTAGCAAGGACTTCCAGAACTATGTTGAAGAGATATGGAGAGAGTGGACAGCCTTGTCTTGTCCCTGATTTCAGTGGGATTGCTTTAAGTTTCTCTCCGTTCAGTTTGATGTTGGGTATAAGTTTGCTGTATATCGCCTTTACTATGTGTAGATATGTGCCCTGTATCCCTGATCTCTCCAATACTTTAAACATGAATGGATGTTGGATTTTGTCAAATGCTTTTTCGGCATCTAGGGAGATTATCATGTGGTTTTTTTCTTTCAGTTTGTTAATATGGTGGATCACATTGATGGATTTCCGTATATTGAACCACCCCTGCATACCTGGGATGAAGCCTATTTGGTCATGGTAGATGATATCTTAGATGTGTTCTTGTATTCGGTTTGCTAGTATTTTGTTGAGTATTTTTGCATCAATGTTCATAAGGGAGATTGGCCTGAAGTTCTCTTTTTTTGTTGGGTCTTTGTGAGCTTTAGGTACCAAGGTGACTGTGGCTTCATAGAATGAGTTTGGTAATGTTCCTTCTGTTTCGATTTTGTGGAATAGTTTGAAGAGAACTGGAGTTAGTTCTTTTTTGAATGCCTGGTAGAATTCTGTGTTGAAACCATCAGGTCCTGGGCTTTTTTTGGATGGGAGATTTTGGATGACTGCTTCTATTTCCTTGGGGGATATAGGACTATTTAAGTTATTTAACTGGTCCTGATTTAGCTTTGGTAAGTGAAATCGATCAAGAAAATTGTCCATTTCATTTAAATTTTCAAATTTTGTTGCATATAGACTTTTGAAGTAAGTGCTAATTATTGTTTGGATTTCCTCAGTGTCTGTAGTTATGTCCCCCTTTTCATTTCTGATTTTTTTGATTTGAATGGTGTCTCTCTGCCTTTTAGTTAGCTTGGCTAAGGGTTTGTCGATCTTGTTGATTTTTTCAAAGAACCAGCTCTTGGTTTCATTGATTTTTTGAATTGTTTTATTTGTTTCTAAGTGATTGATTTCAGCCCTGAGTTTGATTATTTCCAGCCGTCTGCTCCTTCTTGGTGTGTCTGCTTCTTCTTTTTCTAGGGTTTTTAAGTGAGCCATTAAGTTGCTTGAATGCACTGTCTCAAATTTCTTCTTGAAGGCACTTAGTGCTACGAACTTTCCTCTTAGCACTGCTTTCATTGTGTCCCACAAGTTTGGGTATGTTGTGTCTTCATTTTCATTGAGTTCTAGAAAGATTTTAATTTCTTTCTTCATTTCTTCCCTGACCCAGCTGTCTTTTAGTAGCAAGTTGTTCAGTTTCCATATATGTGTAGGCTTTTTGCTATTTTTGTTGTTACTGAGGTCCAGCTTTATTCCATGGTGATCAGACAAGATACAAGGGGTTATTTCAATCTTCTTGTATCTGTTGAGGGTTGCTTTGTGACCAACTATGTGGTCTATTTTGGAGAAGATTCCATGAGGTGCTGAGAAGAAGGTAAATTCTTTTGTGTTTGGGTGTAAGGTTCTGTAAATGTCTGTTAGGTCCATTTGATTCATGACCTCTGTTAGAGATATTGTTTCTTTGTTTAATTTCTGTTTAGTTGACCTGTCCTTTGTTGAGAGTGGGGTGTTGAAGTCTCCCACTATTAGTGTGTGGGGCTCTATGTGTGGTTTAAGTTTTATCAATGTTTCTTTCACAAATGTGGGTGACCTTGTATTTGGGGCATAGATGTTCAGGATTGTGATGTCTTCTTGGTGGAATTTTCCCTTGATGAGTATGAAGTGTCCTTCCCCATCTCTTTTGATTAATTTTGGTTGAAACACTATTTTATCATATATTAGAATGGCTACTCCTGCTTGCTTCTTGCGTCCGTTTGCTTGAAAAGCCGTCTTCCATCCCTCTACCCTCAGGTAATCCCTATCTTTGTGACTTAGGTGTGTTTCTTGTATACAACAGATTGCTGGGTTTTGTTTACGCATCCATTCTGTTAGTCTGTGTCTTTTTATTGGAGAATTAAGTCCATTGATATTGAGAGAGATTAATGACCAGTGGCTGTTAGATCCTTTGAATTTGATGTTGGCTGTGGTCATACGGTTGTGTGCTTGGTTGCTTTTTGTTTTACTGTAGTGGGGTTATTTATTTTCTGTGTTTTCTTGAATGTAGCTAGCTTTCTTGGGTTGTATTTTCCCTTCCAGTGTCTTCTGTAATGCTGGATTTGTTTGTAGGTATTGTTGAAATTTGTTTTTGTCATTGAATATCTTGTCTTCTCCGTCTATGTGGACTGAGAGTTTTGCAGGGTATAGTAGCTTGGGCTGACATCTGTGTTCTCTTAGGGTCTGCATGATATCCGTCCAGGCCCTTCTGGCTTTCATAGTCTCTGTTGAAAAGTCAGGTGTGATTCTAATGGGTTTGCCATTATATGTTACTTGGCCTTTTTCTCTTGCAGCTTTTAATATTTTTTCTTTGTTCTGTATACTTATGGTTTTGATTATTATGTGGCGGGAGCATTTTCTTTTCTGGTCTACTTTATTGGGTGTTCTATAGGCCTCTTGTATTCTTATTGGTCTCTCCTTTAAGTTGGGGAAATTTTCTTCAATGATTTTGTTGAAAATATTTTATGGGCCTTGGTGCAGGGAATCTTCTTTTTCCTCTATTCCTATTATTCTTAGGTTTTGTCTTTTTATGTTGTCTTGAATTTCTTGGATGGTCTGTGTCAGGAATTTTTTAGATTTAACATTTTCTTTGACAGATACATCTATTTCTTCCATTGTATCTTCCACACCTGAGATTCTTTCTTCCAATTCTTGTAGCCTATTGGCTATGCTAACCTCTGTAGTTCCTGCTTTCTTCCCTAAGTTCTTTCTCTCCACAATTTCTTCCATTTGTGTTTTTTTTTAATTTTTCCAATTCTATTTTCAGGTCTTGAGCTATTTTGTTGGTTTCCTTCCCCTGTCTGACTGTATTTTCATGTTTTTCCGTCAATTCCTTCAGCTGTTTGTTTGAACAATCCACTGTTTCTTTTATTTCATTCAGTGATTTAAGCATTTCCTCTCTAAAGGCCACAGACTGTTTGGCTGCAGCTTCCCGTATTTCTTCATGGATGGCCATAATCTCCTTGTCTTTCATTTCTTCCATTTCTTTACGGGTCGCCATGATCTGTTTGTTTTTATCTTCCTCTAATTCTTTTCGTATTTTATTTGTTTCCTCTGTTATCTTCTTCATGAGCATAGATGTTAGGTCATCTCCTTGAATTTCATTTATGCTGGGGTGTCTAGGGCTATTTGCCCCTGGATAACTGGATTCTGGAGATGCCATGTTGCTCTGGCTTTTGTTGGTTGAACTTTTACGCTGTCCTCTACCCATTGGACTATCTTAGTTGTTTGAATTTAGTTTCTGGTTGTTCCAGGACTCTTGTAGTGGAGAGAATCCCTTTAGTGGGAAGATGGTTTTTCCTGAAGGAAGCCTTCCCAGCTTTTTGGGTATAGTCCCTGGATGTCTGGTGTTTTTCAGGAGTTGCTACAGCTCACCTCAGGCATAGAGACCTGGGTGGTAACTGTGGTCCTGATTAGTCAAGAGGGCTCTCCTCTCAGTGGGAGAAGTCCTGGAGACAGCTGCCCTCCTTCTGGGTTTCTTGCTGTAAATTTAGTGATCAACTGCTGTAACCTGTGTTTCCCGTGGTTTGGTTGGTTTTGTTAGGGATAACTGGTTGCCCCTTGGAGCAGTATCTGGGGTTTGATCTCAGGGTTCCCGGTCTTTTGTAGGTCTGAGGTTGGGGCTCTGTGCCCCAGAACCCAAGAGGTAATCTGTGGCGGGTGAGTACTGCTCTGGTGTCTTTGGGTGCACAGTTCTGACTGTAAGGTGTATTTGGTACAATGCAGGCCTCTGGGCTGGTGGAGCGTGCGCCTGCCTGCTAGTCTGCAGGACCTGAGTTTCAGATCACTCTGTGCTCCCTGTTTGGTCCCAAATCTGTGATGGCTGGGCGTACTCACCTGTCTGCGATGTGCAGGCTGCTAGACTGTCCCTAGGTGACCTCAGCAGCACGGTTTCTTCCTTCCTTGTGGGGTCCTTTCTGGACAGGGGTTCCCAGTCCCTGTTGTACTGGGGCGCGCAGCTAGTCTGTACCGCTGAGCTGAGCGTGCAGCTCTGTGTGTGGCAGGAGCTCAATTGTGTTGGCAGTGGGTACCCGCCGTCCGAGAGACCTTCTGGGGAAAGACTGGGTGACCCGTGATCAGTCTGGCAACTTTGCTTCCCCGTGGGGTTTTCTTGCGACTGGGACTCCCACTCTCAGGCACCCTTGTGCCCACGGATCAGCCTGGGAAAATGATTGGGACACGCATGCTTGCGGCTCCAGCCCGGAGACACAAAGCTCGCGTTACCCGGGATTTTTTCCGGGTTCTGGCTGGGTAGCCGTGAGTGGCCCCGACCGATTCCCACACCGTGGGAGCCTCTCCTCACCTGGGAAACATGATTGATGTAGTTTCAGGGCCCAGAGTTCAGTCTCCAGGTCTCTGCACGGCAAGTGCTGTCCTGCTTCTCAAACGCAGTGTTCTCCCAGCGTCGCCATCTTGGCTCCTCCTTCGACCCAGCTGTCTTTTAGTAACAAGTTGGCTGAGCAAGCTCTTTAGTAGACAATTTGGAATAGCTGCTCTTCATGGTCAGTGAGCAACCCAGCCTCAATTAAAGGTGATCAGACTCACTTTCAGACTGTCACATGCAAGCACATGCAGATTCTCACATACGTATACACACATACACACAGGATCCCATAAACGCAATCAGAGAAAGAGAGAGAATAGGAAAGTTGGCACTCCTATAAGTCCAGCATTTGAGAGATGAAGGCAGGAGGAAACGGAAGTTTCAATCCACGCTACCCCGGAAGGGTGGTTCAAATAAAACCATATAACAGAACACCTTTCACCTCCCCAAGAAAATGCCTTTAATGGCAGCACTCAGAAGGGAGAGGCAGACTGTTCTCTGAGTTTGAGACCAGCCTGGTCTACATAGAAGTTCCTTGAGAGCCAGGAGTACACAGAGAAACTCTGTCTAGACAAAGGAAACAAACAAAGAAACCAAAAACTACAAAACCCCAAAATCTGATCAGGGCAATACTTGCACACATGTCCTCACATGTTAGTGTGAATACAGGGGCTCACACTAGGAGCACCTATATTCACACTAACTTTAGGATGTTCTTGACATAATTTTGCCAAGCACTAAGGGTCCCATGAGCACAGAGGATGGGACAGTACATGGAACCATGTCCTTGCCTGTTGGGTCAACTAGCCAGCCATTTGACACCCAATGCCAGTGTGACTTTGTGCCAGACTGCACCCTTCACATTGAGTGACTGTTGTATGGTGGCATAGGACTCAGTGAGACCTGGGTTTCTCATGAACCTCAAAGCCCTGTGTGGAGCAAATTTACCTATAGTTACTATCACCTATAATTTTACCTATAGGTAAAATATATTACCTATAGTGAGTTTCCATTTGTACTATGGTAAAGGGTGTATCTGAGGGAGTATTGGCAGCCAGTAACAGCAAGTGCTGTGGACCTTTAAATAGTTGATGTCTGTTTCTAAGTTAGATACTTGTAGCTGAAGAAGGAAAATGACTGAAGTTTTTGAAAGAGCTTTATCATTTGAAAGGTACAGATATTTTAACATCTTTGAAATACTAAGGTTTAGAAAGTCCCACAGATTGGTGGACATATTTCTCCTTGTGGATCTTTGAAGGTACTTAAAGGAAACAAACCAAAAATGTTAAACCTTACCAAGCATAATTAGCCATAATTAAATAAATGATTTCTGAAGCAGGTTCACTAAATCACTTCAAATAGTGCTACTTCAAGCACAGAACATCCCCCTGGCATCTGTGATTGTAGCCCAGTGGTAGAACATGTACCAGGCCTTGGATCCAATTTTTAGTGGACCAATCTGTGTGCAACCTAGCATTGTGTGTTTCATCCAATTGTTTCTGAAGAGTTGATGAAAAACATGCAGGCCACTTTTGGGGCCAATCCACAGTGCGTAGGCATGTTACAGCCCCATGATATTTGACACTTTGGAGAGCTATTTATCATTGTCCTAAAAGACTATAATTTTCTCCTCTGTTTCCATAAACTGTCTATTTTTGGCTCCTATGGTCCCTTTCCTGTGTCATCATTCCTAACTATGCCTTTGGCTGCTTGCACAAGGGAGCATCACTTAACTATAGCACCTTCAGGTCTGGCAGGTGTCCTTCAATGAGTCTCAGAGATTTTCTGGTTCAGACTTCCTTATCTAGAATTTCATCCTGGACTTGACCTTTGTTCCAGAAACACTAAGGGAGAAGATGAGTTTTTCCTGAATGTTTTCTGTTGTTCTTCCATTATAATTCATTCTACATGTCAGCAGCTATCAACAAGACATCTTGTGGAATCAGTGTGGAAAAGAGGACGTTACTTTTTCCAATCAAGAGAAAGGCCACAGGAGTTTGGAAAGAAACAAAAATGTTAAGAGGGAACGCAGAAGAACGTTGAGACTATATTAACTTGTCAAATCATTATTAATGAAGATCATCCCATCCAAAATTGTGATTTTTTTTTTGGTCCAAAATCAAGAGCAGATGAATGTAACATGCAGTTTCCTCTTAAATAACTGGTTTTCCACATGGGTTTTGTTTCATGAATACTGCATTGTAATCATTTCTAAAAAAAAAAAAATCATGATATAAAGTAGCACATTTGTATTGTCCCATGTGACTCAGTAGGCCATTTCTGCCCTCAACCCTGGACTTCAGGAACACTCTAATTTGGTGTGTGTCAATCACCAGGAGTGCCACCTTTGTGTTCTGTCCAAGACAACATGTTGATTCAGATGCAGAACCCTTCCTTTTCAGACCTTGGTCTTTCTGCCCCTGCACTAGAAGCATGTGTTTCTAAAGAGCAGCAGCTGGCTCTCAGTCCTTCTTTCTCACAACCTGGTGCCCTGACTGACTTCAGTATTGCCTGTAATTCCTCTTCCTTCCTTATTCCCACACCCAACAGAGCATTCTATATGTATAAAGGTTGATTAATTAAAAACAAACTGAAAACTAACCCCAACTTGGACCTTTTCTTGCTCGAGTTCACTACCCTCGGATCACTATTGGCATTTTTTTTCATTTGTCACAGGCTAGCTGCAGAAGTATCCAAAACCTGTTTAGGTGTGGCCCAAGTTCATCCAGCGTAGGGATACCATATATATTGTGGGTAACAAACTGAATTTCTTGACATCTGGGAATGTACTCCTCGTGGTCTGTTCTTATATAGAGCAGGTATCACTAACCACATCTTGTAGTGTCCAGCTTATTGTATATTTTTGGAAAAAAGTATTATTGACATAAAATCACATCCATTTGTTTACATGTTTTCAGTGACTAACTTCATCCACAATGGTGAAGATGAGTAGTTTCAATGGATACATATGGCCCACATGACCTAACATAGCAAGTACAAAGTTTATAGCAGAAGGGGTTTGTCAGCCCCTTGTTTAGAAAATTGATGTGATAAGGTTGGAGCAATTGCAGTTTCCTGGAGTCAAAGGAACCAGAGCTATTCACAGATGTCAAATTCTGTTGTAAATGGCCTTGTCAAAGTCTCTCTGCATGAAAGTGAGCTGGATTAGCAGTTTATTTTTAATAGACATTATGGAAAATTGACAATGTGTCACCTCATCCTGGGTTTTCTTCTGCTGCTGTTGTCTTCTTGATTTGCACACCTTGGTAAAATCTGCTGCCATTTTGAAGAGGTCCACTCTGAGGGCCACTTCTGGCCAATAGCTAGTAATGATGTGGTGTCCTTATTATTCCTGGGGAAAGGAATCCTGCCAGTGACCATATCTGTGAGCTTGTCATCAGATCCTTGTCAAGTGGTAAGGTGACTCACAGCCGCAGACAACACACTTTGAATGTCTGAGATGAGATCATTCAAGCAGAAGACACAGGGAAGGTGTGGTGGTTTGAATGAGAATGGCTCCCATAGGCTCCTATCTTTGAATACTTAACTGGTCTCCAGTTAGTAGAATTGTTTGAAAAGGATTAGGAGGTTCCGTATTGGAGGAAGCATAGATCTGGTGTTGGGCTTTGAGATGTCAAAAACTTACACCAGCCCCAATCTCTGTCTCTATTTCTCTTTCTCTCTTTTGCTCTCTAGGTCTCTGGCTCTCTGCCGGCAATTTCAGATCAATTTGTGAGCTCTCTGCTACTTCTCCATCACAAAGCCTAACTGTCTGTTGTCATACTTCCTGTGCTAGTGATCTTGGACTGTTTAAAACTGTGAGTAAGCCTATAAAATAAATGAGTTCTTTTATAAGTCACCTTAGTCATGTTTTTTGTTTTGTTTTGTTTTTTTGTTTTTTCCTAGTAATAGAACAATTACTAAGTCAGAAGAAACCTGCTCCACAGATATGTTTAATAATAACTCTTATGTCACTGAGTTTGGGTGTTTTTGCTATGCAGCAAGGAAAGATTCCTATGTTAAAAAAATGGGCATAATTTTTTGCTACCTAACAAAGAGGCCTATAATGAGAATTAATGCGCTCATAAAATGTTTAGACATCTCCAGAAGCCCTTCCTAAATGCACAAGCATTTCCCGTTCCTGCCCTTTGACCACCTCCTGTCTTGGTTGGTATTCCTAAAGTGGCTCCTTTTCCCCCCATGAAGTTCGCAGGGACTCCTCATTCATTAATTAAATAACGAAAAAGTAACTGTTTTAAGAGAGAGACTTCTTCAGAAATGGTTTACTGTGGCCCTTTATGGACTCACTAGGGAATCCCTGGCTAAGCTCCCTGTGGCCCAGCAGGGCTCAATTTCTCTCCCTGGGTGCAAAGCAGGCTCGCTGAGTCTGAGGGAATGGCTCAAGAGGAAGCAGGGCTGGGCCTGCACCTGAGAGGCTGCCAAAGAGCCAGCGGGCAGATGCACCTGGCGTCACCCCCTCAGCTGGCTCCACCTCCGCGCAGAGTCTCCACAGCCTGCCTGCCCACCGGAAACAGACGGGAGAGCAGCGCCCCTCGCAGGCTCTCTGCTTCTTTTCCCCACCTCACCCAGGCCCGCCCGCCAGCGCCCCTTGCCGTCCCACCACTCCGGGTCACCTGGCCACCAGCGCCTGGCGGAGGCTTCCTCGTGCCCCCAGGCCCACCCCCAGCGGGTCTCCTCCACCGCTGCGCTCCGACTTCCGGGGCGCGCAGACTAGGCGTCACAGTGACAGCGCCTCTGGGCGTCACAGTGACAGCGCCTCCGGGCGTCACAGTGACAGCGACCAGGGAAGCTCAGGAGGAAGCGGTGACTAGTGGAGGAGCCGCTCTCTGAGTCGCTGCAGGGATGTCTGAGCAGCCTCTGCCACCAGCCAACAATGGGGCCTCTGGCTCCGGAGACGCCCTGCCCGCGCCCATGGCCTCCAGCATCGACTCCTCCCGGGCTGGCTCACCCGGTGGAGGCTTAGGAACTGAGGTGGCCTCCATGCTGCTCCACCCGCCACCACTCATGCCGCCACCCATGCCACCGCATCAGCGGCCAACGCCGCCAGCGCTCCACCTGGCCTGGCCATGTCCCTGGCTGGACCGCAGGCATTCCGGGATCATCTGCAGATGTTCAGGTCCCGGCCCTGGAGATTTCGAGTAGTGCGGTGGCCTCTTTCTGAGCAGGAGCCACAGAGCGTTTGAAGAGCCTCTACCCGGCCGTGGACCAGAAGAAGACTCCACTGCCCAAGTCCTGGAGCCTGAAGGACAAGTTCAGCTATATCGACCTCTCACAAAACAACCTGTGGGTGCACTACAGAGGTACAGGATTGCAGGTCTCACTTAGAGATCAGACAGTGCTGGGTGAGGCTCAGGGCTAGGGAAGGAGTTGGGCTTCCTAGGCCCGGAGGGGGATGCTTTGAGGGAATCCAGGACGATGGGACACATCACCCCTTCCTATTTAGCAGAGATAAATCTATTGGCCAGAGTTGGGTTACATTGTTCTCCAGGTAGGGAGGGTCAGGTTATCTCCTCTTATGCAGTGGCTGTGCAAGACAGGATTACGTGGTACAGTTTCTAATTAAGTGCGAGCCTACATACACAGTAGGGAGAGCCTAATCAGTGGGTTATTTGTCCTAAACTATGCCCGAGATTGTGTAGGGGTACAAAACGAGAAGGGACCCAAGATGGCCATCATTGTTCCTTACTGAAAGCAACTGGGAGAGTGAGAGGGAAACTCAGGATTCCCTGTTTTTTCAGGGAGCAGAACTGCCCCCTCCTCTATCCCAAATTGGAAATGTCCTGTGTTTCCAGGTGCTGTTACATGAAGTTTTGTTGAAAACAAGTTTTTTTAAAAAATATTTTATTCGATGGTGAGTGCTCTCTGTCACGAACAACTCCACATTTGGCTAAGGCCGAGGATCTGGCTTGCTTCCATGTATGTGGACCTATCTGCATTGCCCCCGTGGCACGCCTGGGTTGGCTACCCAGAGGCTATTTAAGCTGTGGGCTGGCTTTCCCCGGGGTCCGAGGATTGTTCAATGTTCCTGAATAAACTGCATTGAAAAAAAAAAAGAATGAAAAAAAATATTTTATTAATTACACTTTATTCATTTTGTATCCCCCCATAAGCCCCGCCCTCCTCCCCTGCCAATCCCACCCTCCTTCCCCTTTCGGCATGCATGCCACTCCCCAAGTCCACTGATAGGGGAGGTTCTCCTCTCCTTTCTGATCTTAGTCTATCAATTCTCACAGGAAATAACCTAGGAACCTTCTACAGAGGGCTTCTGAAAGCGAGAAGAAGAAAACAGGAAACAACCTAGGAACCTACCACAGAGGGCCTCTGAAAGCCTCTGCCCTGCAGACTATCAAAGCAGACGCTGAACCTGATGGCCAACTGTTGGGCAGAGTGAATGGAATTTTATGTAAGAAGTGGGAAATAGTAAGAGCTGGAGAGGACAGGGTCACCACAAGGAGAGCAACAGAACAAGAAAATTTGAACACAGGGAACTTCCCAGAGACTCATACTCCAACCAAGGACTATTCATGGAGATAACCTAGAACCCCTGGACAGATGTAGCCCATGGCAGTTCATTGTCCAAATGGGTTACATAGTAATGGGAAGAGGGACTTCCTCTGACATAATCTGATTGGCCTGCTCTTTGATCACCTCCCCCTGAGGGGGGAGCAGCCTTACCAGGCCACAGTAGAGGAAAACAAGGTTTTTAAAAGATACCAATTAGCCTTTTGAAGAAAACTGCCTTATATTTTTCACCTGAAGCTAACATACTTACCAACCTTATGCTTCTGCTACTTCCCATCCCCACTTTTCTGAGATTAAAACAAAGTTTTAAACAATTCAGTTGTATAGAAAATTATAAAGGACAGGGGCGGGGTTGAATTGTACCTGAGATTAATTGCCTGCATCAAGTTTACTTGTGTGGGTCAGGCAAAAAACAATGCAGTGCTATCAGTTTGGATACACATCCCAGAGGCTCTAAATCTAAAGCAGAGGAGTGTTTACATTCTAAGCAGGTTCCTTTTGATTGGCTCTAAAGGAAGGGGGGAGGGTCTTCAGATCCTGGTGATATGTAGGTAGAGTATACAAATCTGTGGCAACATTCAGAAAGAATGAACAACTGGGGTTTGAGAAGAACCTTGAAAAATCAGCTACTGTTTAAATGAGTGTGGCAACAGAAATCTGCTGAATGATTTGGATGTAAAGAATCTACACAAAGACGGGCCTTGTTACATTTCTTCTTGTTGTCATAGATCCAAAGAAGTACTTACTATTTCGAACATTATATCCCTTTATCTAAGTGGCTGAAAATTGCAAAATACCAAAGGGTTTTTTTTTCCTTTTATTTAGGACGTTTTGTTGATTTCCTTGTGGATTATTACTTAATTTTGTTTTTAAATTGGTGTGAACAGTAAGTGGTATGCTATGTTTACTTCTGTTTTGGCTGCCAGAATGCTTTTGTTAGATTTGACAGAACTTCATTTTACATTTGTGGTTTATGGTAAATAAAAAGCATCTAAAGGCAGAGACTGTGTAGGGGAGGTGAGTGAGCAAAGAATCCCAGCTTTCCTGAATCCCAGCAGTCACTGGTGGTACTAGCTCTATTAGGAGACAGGGCCTCAGTGTCTTCTGAATGCTGTGGGAGTTGATCTAGATGGTCAGTAAGAAAATTTCTGTGGGAGCTTAACTCTCATGATTGTGGCTAATTTGGCATTGTAACATTCTTCGATTGGTTGTATTTACTTCTTTTATGTAAAATTAATCATCTAGGCCAGAGACAAATGTATGCTTATGTGGTTGGGCTTTGAATGTCACAGTTTTCCTGTGGCCTTTTTTCTTACTTTCTGTTGTGTAACACTGATATTCACTTTCTGGAACATTGTTGTTTCATAAACATGAACTATTACTTTTGGAAGAACAGATTTGTTGTCATCCTTTTCTCCAGATTTATCTCCTTTTTCTCTCCTTTCCCCATGTTACAAATACAGTGCCTCTCTTCTAAACCTTCATGGAGTCTTGCTATTTTAAAGTCTGTGTCTTTTCTGGTGTTACTTTTTTATTTGTTTGTTTGTCTTTTGAGGGAAACCAAATGCACTGGACAACTTTAACTCAAGAGTAAAAAGGAATTGTTGTAGATTAATAAAACGTAAAATTCACAAATAAGAGTAGATGTTTTATGTGATGTATCCTTGTGCTGCATTACTTTTTTAACGTGAAATATTACTCTTTGCCTTTTTCTGTATTACAAAATTGTAAAAGATTGATCAAACCTATTTTCCAAGAATGATGTTCTCGATTTTAGTCTGCACACATTCTGTGTTTAAAATTTTATTCCAAATTGGAAATGCTGATCCAATTTAGAATTGTAATTGGGAGCAGTATCTTCAGAGATAGAAAGGTACCATGATAATCATGACAGATACCTAGATAAAAATGGATTGAATTGCAGGAGAGTTATGGTGTATATGGAATAGTGTATGTTTTCTTTTCTTTTAAATGTGTACATGTGTGTAGGTATTTGCTCCTATCAGTTTGACATGGTACAGTTGTGGAGCTCAGATGACACCTTGTGGGAGTGGATTCCCTCCTTCCTTCATGTGAATTCTAGGGATCTAATTCAGGTCATCAGACTTGTTGGCAGGTGTCCTTACCCACTGAGCCACCTTGCTGGCCTTATGATAAAATTTTGAGGCATTTTATGTAATAAGCTATTATTGAAACACGCAAGACTGGCCCTCTTATTTAAAAAATTGTCAGTTGATTAATTTCTAAAGTGACATGTTTAGAATTGATTAAAATAACTTTATTTTTTATGAATATTAAAGAATCATTTAATGAATATGACATTGGGTTCAGTTAGCATAAATGCTTCAATTACAGATCCACTCTCTCTTTCTTTCGAGTGCAAGTATGCACACACACATTATCAGGACTCTTTCAAGAGACACAAACAGATCTGACACAAGTAGATTTGGCAAGTGGGAGCACCTGAAGGTTAGATTTTCACAGTCTTGTGTAAGTCAACCAGGACTGACAATTTTGTGGGGTTGAAGTGATGGTTCAGCTGTAAGGGCACTTATTGAGCTTGTAGAAGACATGGGTTTAATTTCTAGCACCCACATGGTGGTTCAACTATCCATAAGTACAGTTCCAAGGAATCTGATGCCCTCTTCTGATCTCTTTGGCCACCAGGAACATGTACATGCATGCAGGCAAAACACTTTTATGCATAAGTAAATTTCAAAAAATTAAAAAGAAAACTAAATTTTCTGTCTCCAAATTTTGTGATCTCTGCTTTATTTGTAATAACTCATTCCATTTTTGTTGATTTATTTTCACTTTAGTGAAAGACAGTTGCCATCAAAGGTATTTCTCATTAGGGGAAAAGGTAACTGAAATTCAGTCATGCTTCAGAAAATTTGGGACACTTTGGTAGTCCTGCCTCGCAGTGCTTCAGACAGATGACAGAGAATTGGAACTTGGGAGCCTGAAGAAGTGATGAAACGGTGAAGTGCACCTTTTAATTGTAGCATCTTTATTCTTTTTATGTTTGAGTGTCGGGTATGCATGCCTGAGTGCATGTGCCCTGGTTTCCAGAAGAGGGCATTGGATCCCCTGGAGCTGGAGTTACAAGCAATTGTGACCCACCTGGTGTCTGTGCCAAGAACCAAACTCAGGTCCTGGGAGAGCGTCAAGTTGTGTTTTTGCAGAGCAATCTCCCCAAGGCTTAGCAGTTACTAGTCTTTAACCCTTACTAAATATAATTCCCGGAAAATGTTGTACTTTTGTCCTTATTATATTTTTAATGTAATAAGGAATGTACATGCAGGCTTGTGTGCTATTGTGTGTTATGGGCAGGTACATGTGGAGGTCAGAGGAAGACTTCAAATGCTGATTCTCTTTCCATCTTGTGGGTCCTGTGGCCTGGAGTTTACGTCATTGTGGTACTCCTATATACTGAGCCGTCTCACTGACTTAAAAATATATTTTTTAAGTCTTATCAAATATCTTAAGAAATGTTTGCTTACAAAGACAAAGGATGATTATATGGGTGCTAGGAAGGTGGCTTTGTGGGTAAAGTGTTTTCTCTACAAGCATGAGGTCCAGAGTTCAGATCACCACCACTCACATGAAAGCAGTTTGTGTCAGTGTGTGCCTCTAACACTTGGTGTGTGTGTGTGTGTGTGTGTGTGTGGGGGTGATGGGTTGGCCAGATGAGCACAGGTATGGCTTAGGGATTTTTCAGCCAGAGAACAGCCAGTTCCAGGTTCAGTGAGAGATCATAAAACAAGACTAAAAAGTGATTGAGGAAGACAACACATTTTCTGTGCACACACTTACATACACACACACTATAAGGGTAATTTAAGAGATCTTTAAAAACAAGAGATTTATAATGGGCATTGGGGTAAGTACCTGTAATCTCAGGATGTGTGGGAGGTTGAAGACACAGAGTTTTATTTTGTCAGCCTGTCTTTCAGACTAAGATATTGTATCAAAACAAAAAAATCAAATGAATTAGAAGTGAACTGAGTTTTCCCTTGGATCTCTTTGCTAAAATTTGATAAATTTGCTTTGATGGAACTTAATAATTATACTCAGAAAATACTAGCTAGCTGTGGGGCAGAAAATTCTGTTAATTTCGTATGCATTTTCTACTCAGCTCATTCATTCTTTCGTGTAAACTCCATGTTTACTTGGTGCCAGTTTCTGGGCTTAAAGAGGATTAAAATACCGTCTTGACTGCACAGAGTTCAAAGAAAACAAAATGAAGTAGTAGGGGAAATTTTAGAATGATATTGTGGAAGATAGGAGCCTCTAACTCAGGCTGACACTCATACTTCCTAATGCTGTTACCTCATGTTGTGGTGACTCCAACCATAAAATTATTCTTGTTGCTACTTCATAACTGTAATTTTACTACTGTTATGAATTGCAGTGTAAGCATCTGTTTTCTGATGTTTTTAGGCGACTCCTGTGAAAGAGTCATTTGACCCCTCCCCCAATGGACCTCAACCTACAGTTGAGAACCACTGCTGTTTCTTAGAAAAGTTAAGTTCAGTAGCCAAGCTTAAAAGAAGAGAGAAAGGACTAGGGCAGAGTGTATGAAAGTCAAAAGCATGGAGTAAACAGTTATTCTAAGTGTTTGGATCTGTAAGCTTAGACTTTATTCTGTAGGACATACAGAATCATAAAGAGATTTCAAAAAGGAAGTGCCTGACTCATATTTTACTTTAAGACCACACACTGATTGAAAGATAGATTCAAGTGTACAAGGAAAAAAATTCCAATTCTTTAGAAATCTGTTGCTTTAAAGGATGTCTCATGGAGACTGGGAAGGGATAGAGAAATGCATATATATTTCTGAGATTTTTTAAGGTAACACAGAAATATGAGGAATAATGAGAGAAATCAAGAAGTATTACATACCTAGCTCTATTGATTTCTTAAAGTAAACCTTGAATCAAATTGGTTTGGAAGATGTTAGCACTGCATTATAATATCCTTGAGGATAGGGGCTGGAGAGATGGCTCAGAGGTTAAGAGCACTTGCTGTTCTTCTCTATGAAGGTCCTGAGTTCAATTCCCAGCAACCACATGGTGGCTCATAACCATCTATAATGAGAACTGTTGCCCTCTTCTGGCCTGTAGGCACATACACAGGCAGAATACTGTATAAATAATAAATAAATAAATCTTAAACAAATGTTTAAAAAAAATATCCTTGAGGATAATTGAAAATGAGAATCTTTTGTTTGTTTATGAAACAGAATCTCACAATGTAGCCTTGGCTGGCCTGGAAGTTACTATATAGACGAGGCTGGCTTTGAACTCAGAGATCCATCTACCTCTCAGCTTTCTGAATGGTGGGATTAAGGGTGTGTGCCACTATGCCAGGCCCTAGAAATTGTAATCTTAGTATGAGATTTTCATGGAAATCAGGAGATGCTGAAAGAAAAAAAAAGCCTCACAGAAAGACCTGAGTAAGTGTTCTGGAATCAAGGGTCTTTAAGTGATCTTAGCCATGGAAATTCACAACGCTGTACCAATTCTGTAGCTGAGACTCAGCTACAGTTGCAGATTTTGGATCTTTGCTCCATGACTGGCTTATCTTTCCTCCTCATTTGAAGCTCTGGGGAAGTATGACGCCTGCTGAGCTACTCCCAGTTTATTGTCTAGAGCTATTCATGGGTGTTACTATATGAGTTAGTAATCTTCACACAGGGTGCTAACATGTTGGATTAGTTACTTTTCTCAACACTGTGAGAAAAGGAGTTGCAGAAACAACATGGGGGAGGATTGGTTTATTTCTGTTCATCCTTTTGAGGGTTACACAGTCCTCCATAGTGGGGAAGGCATGTTGGGGTTCTTGGAGGCAACAGGACTCTGAGGCTGCTTCCTTTGTCCTATGGATCAGGAAATAACACCTCTGATCCACCCTCAACCACTCACTTATTGCAACTCAATGGATACCACCTCTTTAAGGTTCTAACATACTTCCCTGATAGATCTCACAGCAAGGGACCAATTTTAAACATGTGCTTGTAAAGGACAGTTCACAAGTAAAACCATAACACATGTGTTGGCTTAGATTGGGTTGGGAGTAGTAATAATATGCAGAGTACTGTGGCACCACACAGTCTGAGCCCTGCTGTCTTCATTAGGGACAATGTGAGGACCTTCCTCCTGGAAGGGTTTGTAAGTCATCTGAAGCCTGGGAAGAGGGATTACTGTTAGCATTGTTTTGGTACTCACCTTGAGGAGGTAGTTGAACTGACAGTGTTTTACTGTATGGATGGAGAGAGCTATGGCAGAGGCAGAACATTAATGCATCATTAACAGGCAGATGGAGGCACAAGAAGAAACTGTTTTGAGGTACCTGGGTGGAAAGGAGAGTAGTGTCGTAGGACCTAACCTGTGGAAATTCGAAAGGAGGAAGAAGTCCCATATACAGTGGATAGTGTAGTGTGTAGTGGATAGACCTGGAAAATTGATCACTGGTTTTGGAACAAGACCATTGTAGCCTTAGGGATAGCAGTCTGTTTTTCATGATGGGAATAAAACCCAACTGTCAGGAGTTGAAAGGATAAGTGGAGGTTCCAAGTAGAGAGGATGTGGCAGAGATGGCATGCTTGAGGAACATAGAAAGATTATCTTTAGAAGTTTAAGGGAATAACATCTCTGTTTTTAATGGCCAATATTTTGTTACATTTTAGCTGAGGGCCAGATTCTGATATCATTAGGTTAGTTGGAAATCCGACATAATCAAAACTTTTGAAAGTAATGTGACAGCAGTTGTGTTAGTTCTGCAAAGGTCTTTATTCAGTTTGTAAGGAAAACGGAAGTGATGTTTAAATTCGTATGAGACTATGATTTTAGTTCAAGGTAAAATTGTTACTCAATACCAACCTGAATACAAACTGACAGGGATAATGGTTTATCACACGGAGGCAAAGAACTTTGTGATAAAACTGAATAAATTGTGGGGACGTTGTGTTCTCAAAGGGTGAGATAAAATTCAAGAAGAAATTGCTAAAGATACTTAGTTTGAGGGCTGATGAGGTAAAGACCAGTAGCAGTCTTTGCAGAGCACAGGTAGTAGGTCCTGGAGAGGTGAAATAGACCATGGGAGGCAGGCTGGTGTGGACATGGATCACATTGGAATAGCAGAGTGGAGAGTTGACTTTGACTACATCTAATGGCCTCTCATTTTCTTCACAAAATAAACTCAGCAAGCTTATAAAGCTTAACATGAATGAAGACGAAGTGGATGATCCTTTTAGAATAACTGAAACAGGTTGACTGAAGATTTCTGAACATAATGTAGGTGGCACTGAGAAACACCAGGTGATGAATTCATGGCAGTGATCTTTTACCACATTGACTGCTAGGGTAGTAGCAGGGAAAATGGACTGTGATACTGATAAAAGGCCATGGCCACGGCTTTGCTTGTAAGGGTGGTGGAAGTATAGGCTTATGAAGGAAATCAAGGGCATTTGAGCCTTTTAAGAGATTCTAGAGTAAGCTTGTCCTGGAAGAAGAAGAAAAAATCCCAAGGAAAGATTCAGAGAATTAGATAACTTTAAAAGTGAAGTCTTCAGATAGTGTGTTCTATAAGAAGACAACAGGCATTTCTGCTGCAATGCCACAAATGCATTGTGGAGAAAACCTTGTTTTCCATACAACTGTGCAGTAGAAATAACAGGACCCTGGGAGGGTAAGGATGGGGTAATTACTTAAGAGTGTGCAACTTTGTAACAACACAGCTGTCACAGTTCTAAAGATCTGCAAGCCTAAGTCAGTCCCCACTGGTGTTTGTGCTAGCATTGCACATGTCTGACTCTGCAGTCTTAGATTCTTCTTGAAGGTGTGTTCTTGACACCTACTTAATTGAAATGAAAAGCTTCTTTAAAAACAAAACAAACTCAAAACCCCAAACAGGAAATACACATGTTAGAATGTTAGAATGGCTAAATTTTAACCATAACCTGAGAGTGTGCCAGGTGTTGGTGTGGCTATCTAACATAAATGTAACAAAAATACTGTTACAAAGCAGCAATGAAATAATTTTATGGTTGGGGTTCACCAGAACATGAGGAGCTCTGTTAAAGGGTCTCAGAATTAGGAAGGTGGAGAACCACTGTGATAGGGCCTCATGTAGCCCAGGCTGTCCTTGAAGTCACTATGTGTAGCTGAAAGCAACTTTGAATTCCTAATTTTCTGCTTCTAATTCCCAAGTGCTGAGATTGTAGATGTAAACCTCTACCCAACTTGATAAAATAATCTTCATTGCATAACATATTTGAAATAGCCTCAGGGAAGGGGAGAAAGTATTGATCTCAGTAATTTTTGAATTAATGAAGTCTAAGTAAAGGCAAAGCAAACTATATTTTGAACTCTAGTTGATAAATTCATATCCTATGGGATTGTGGGCTAATTTTCTAATGCCAATTCTGATTCTGTTAACTTCCCATACTGCTGGACATATGTTCTGGAAGTGAATGGGTGAATCTGTCCTCATATAGGAAACCTTCTTAACACCTCTAACCTGTGTCCCTTGCCTTGTTGCCCTGATGGCTTAACATAGTGGCATGCTGTGCACTTTAGGGATATACTTCTGTTAAAATATCAGATCTTTCTGTTTAAGGGCTTTCCATATTGCTAAGCTTTTAACATTTATCAGAGTATTGAGAAAACCTGTGTTATAGACCAAGTGTCCTCTTGATTATGCTAGCACCATTCCCATATTTAGATGTAAGTGAACTAAGTCGTATTTAAGTAATATATTGTAATATATTGTAGGACAGACCTGGTTAGGATTTAGTATTTCTGAGGTGGAATAGTTGCAGGTAGTTGCCAAAATCTAGACTGTGGGTCTAGGAAGGAGTGTTTTAAGTGGGAGTAAAAAGCCCATGATTGGGGTGTCACCACAACATGAGAAACTGTATTAAAGGGTCATAGTTGTGTAAAGGTTGAACTGGCCTAGAGCATTGTATGTGTTAGGCAAATACTCTACCACTGAGCTATACCTCCATTCCCTTTGTGATTTTTAAATTTAATAAGGAATCAACTCATTTACATTTTCACATTTACAGAACTTTTCTAAAATGTTTTACAAGAGCATAATAAACAAAGGCTCTTACTAGATTTAAGATTGTGAAGAACTTTAGGATATTTTCTGTAGTGAAAACATGTATAGGATTTTAATTTGCATGGATTTAGCATGAGCCTACCAATTTGGAACAAATGATACCATCTCCATAAAAGTTTGACTTTTAAAAATGATGCTATATAACCTATGTTACAAATGTTGAATGAGAAAATTCCATGCAAGACCACATAGCACTTTTAGAAGTTGTGTACTTTACGGCATTCATTCTCTTTTTCTTCTGACTTAAAGCAGATAAAAAATAGATGAGGATAGATATGGTATGACTCCCAGAATTCTCAGTGTCCCTAAATCTTTCATGTGGGGTCATAACTCTTGCTGGAGCAGGCTTCTTGAATTTAATTTGCAGCACTTATGCTGGCTTGGAATTCTCAATCAGTAGGTTTCTAATATGGACACGGTTTATTTCACTTTATCCTCAGTTATAAAATGAGGCTACATAGTGCTTTTAATCATTGGGTTGTTTTGAATATTAAAGGATTTACTAAATACAGTTCACTTAAAATGGGGCTTTTCCTATTGTACTAGATATGTTAGATATTACTTCTTATTTATATCTTGAGATCACTCATAGAAGTAGTGGTTAGTACTAGAAACTTTATTATTTGCTGTTAAGATAAAAATTTTGGTAAATTAAAATAAGTTTTGGTTACTGCCAAAATTTACTGTTTATTATTTAAAAAAACCCAATAATAAAATAATTGATTTAGAATTCCAATTAAAATGTCCACTCAACTCTGCCCTACAGACTATCAAAGCAGATGCTGAGCCTGATGGTCAACTGTTGGGCAGAGTGAATGGAATTTTATGTAAGAAGTGGGAAATAGTAAGAGCTGGAGAGGACAGGGTCTCCACAAGGAGAGCAACAGAACAAGAAAATTTGAACACAGGGAACTTCCCAGAGACTCATACTCCAACCAAGGACTATTCATGGAGATAACCTAGAACCTCTGCACAGATGTAGCCCATGGCAGTTCATTGTCCAAGTGGGTTACATAGTAATGGGAAGAGGGACTGCCTCTGACATAATCTGAATGGCCTGCTCTTTGATCACCTCCCCCTGAGGGGGGAGCAGCTTTACCAGGCCACAGTAGAGGACAATGCAGCCACTTTTGATGAGAACTGATAGACTCAGATAAGAAAGGAGAGGAGAACCTCCCCTATCAGTGGACTTGGGGAGTGGCATGCATGCAGAAAGGGGAGGGAGGGTGGGATCGGGAGGGGAGGAGGGAGGGGCTTATGGGGGGATACAAAATGAATAAAGTGTAATTAATAAAATAAAATAAATGTCCACTCAATATTTTCTTTTTCTTGTCTTATTGGCACAAATTCCCTTTCTTTTCCAACTGATCTCTTTCTTTTACCTTCTCCCCATCTGTGTGTGTGTGTGTGTGTTTAACCCATTGAGTTTCAATAGGGTTGCTTACATATCATGGGTGATGATTGATACAGGAGCAAGAACATCTTATTAGTGCCTACATCACTGAAGAAAATGTCTCTCCCTCACCTTGTAACCACTAACTACTTACTTGTAGATCACATGAAGCACAATGTTGACAGACGCAAGCTTGTGCAGATAATCCTATCTGCTGAGAGTTCAAGAGTGCATTTGCTCTGCCATGCTTGGAAGACAGCATTCCACAGTACTCCACTCCTTCCTCTAGCTCTCAACATTCTCTCTACATCTCCTCTGTGATGTTCCCTGAGCCTTGGAGAAGGTACTATAGATTTCTATTTCGGGTTCAACATTCAGAGATCACTTATTCTCCATACTTGATTACTAGCTGATACCCACTGTAGAAAGAAGCTTTTTTGACCAAAGCTAACAGCAGCACTAAACTATGGGCATAAACATAAACACTTAGAAGCCACTTTACAAGCTCATCAGGGTCTATTTGGCAAAACAACAGAAGTAGATTCCCCATTAGTACCTCCCTAGCCATGGGCTCTTGGCCAGGTCTACAGAATGAGAGGTGAGTGGACCTTAAATACAATCAAAGTATAGTTGGTCATGTCACTACTTAATTTACCTGTAGGTACATCTTTCTTGGCTGGTCAGTAATATAGTAACACACAGTGTCCACAGTTGAGGAAGACTCTTGATGACTGCTCTTCCCTAGTGGCCTGCAAAGCACCTTTTGGCACTATGAACAATAGCTATCAGTGAGGAAGTTTCCAACTCAGTTCCTGCTTGTTTTCTCTATGTACTATGGTTAAAGCGTGTCTGTCAGTAGGGTCTTAACCATCTCATTCTGGTGAGCAACCAAAAGCAATGGCAAATAGCATGTATTGTTTTGGGAACCAACAGCTCACAAGGAGTAGGCCCAACTATGACTGTCTAATTTTTAATGCATGAATTTTGCATGATCAAGTAACCTAATTATTTGAATACAGTTTACTGAAAATCTATTTCACTGCTACTACAATTCAATAAATGTCTACTTAAGTGGTTATTGTGCATAAAGGGATTGGGGCCACAGATAGCACAAGCATGAGGGCTTAAGTTTGAGCCTCAGGACATACATTTAAAAAACCAACTGCATAGATGGTGGCATGAACATCCATGTTCATGTTTCTCAGGTGGCATGTCCTGAGAAAACAGATATTGGCACATTCCTGGTAACTAGTGTATCCTACTCTGTTGCATTCCAGGCTTGTAAGAGTCTTCCCTCTTCCTTCTCAACAAAGTTGGTGATATCTTCTGAACAATATCTGTGGTGATCTCTGGTCTCCACACATATGCACACATCTTCTCATATGCATCCCACAAACACACACATATACACGTGACTGTTTGGCACATTTGTGCAGTTATTTTTTTTTCTTTTTTCTCAGCTCATCATAAATCTGTTACCTACATATGTTAAAATTATTGGGATGTGGAGGGGCAGGCTGCATTTTAATGCTTCCAGTTTTGTCTTACTAGCTGACTTCATTTGCTTTCTGTGGTATTAGGTCTTGCTTTTGCCTTTATAAAAATGTTTTCATGGGGAACTTGTGAAATGGCTCATTGCAAGTCAAAGAAATTGAGTTCAGTCCTTAGATCCCACAGTGGAAGGGAAGAACTGAGTCCTGGGTGTTGTCCTCTGATACATACTCGCCTTTTCGCTGATGTTTTGTTGGTGTTTTGCCTGCATATATGTCTGTGTGATGTTGACAGATCTTGGATTTGCAGACAGTTGTGAGCTGCCATGTGGTTGATGGGAATTGAAAACTGGTCCTCTGGAAGAACAGTCAAAGGGAATGAGGAGAGGATTGGGAAGGAATGAGGGAGGGGGCTGCAGCTGGGATATAAAGTGAAAAAAAACTGTAATTAATATAAAAATATTTTTTTAAAACAAAGAAAGGTTAAAAGCCTTACTCATCAGGTGCTGTATAACATTACCGGTAGCATTGTGTTATCTCATTTCTTAAGAGAAAAATATGGAGCTGTACTTCTCAATAGACTGTTATTGACTCAAGAATTGGGGATCAAGCCAGGCACAATGCCACATGCCTGTAATCCCAGCACTGGAGGTGGCAGGGGTAAGTGGATCTCTGAGTTTGAGGCCAGCCTGGTCTACAAAGTGAATCCAGGACACCCAAGGCTCCAAAGCGAAACCCTGTCTTAAAAAAACAAAAAAAACAACCAAACCAAAATAATTGTGGAATAGTCTTTATTCACAAATGATAAGAATATATCAAATAACAGAATTATAAATTCTTGATGAGATTTGCCTATTAATGTAGTTTATTTAATAGTATGCCATCATACAAATATTCCCAGTTCAAAAAGTGGTCTGTTTTGCAGAAGAATGTATAAGAATGTTACAAATTAAATGCAAATTTATATCCGATAAAATTAAGATCATTTTCTCATATGCTTCCAATCCAGAATAACTGAAAATTATAGCCTTAAATTTCTCTAGTTTATGAAATGGAGAGATGATTCATAATTCCATAACGATGTCATAATTCCTTTCTGATGCCAAAATTCCATTTTGATGTCATTATTCCTTATGATGTCATAATCCCATTATGCTGACATAATTCCTAGATTATGTCATAATACCACAAAGAAATAAAGCAATTGTGAAGTCATAATAGCCTTGTGATATCATAGAATCCATAAGGTTATCATGAGAGAATAAAGATGTCATAATATCATTATAATGAAATGATAACTTTATAATTTTATTATGAAGACATTCCATTATGATGTCAAAATTCCATTCGGATGTCATAATACCATTATGATGTCGTAATTCCCTTATGATATCATACTACCATTATAGTGTCATAATTCCATAATGAATACATAATAACATTGTGATGTCAAAATTCCATTGTAATGTCATACTTCCATTAAGATGTCATAATTCTATTATGAAGTCATAATTCCATTGTGATGATGTTATTCTGTTATGATGTTATAATACTAATATAAAGTCATACCTCTATGATGTCATAATTCCATTATGATATCAAAATAGCATGACGATGTCATAATACTATTGTGATGTCATAATATGATTACGGTGTCATAATTTGATGATGATGTCATTATTTCATTATGAAGTTATATTTATACTGTGATGTCAAAATTCCGTTTAGATATCATAATAACATTATGCTGTCATCTTTCCATTGTGATGTCATAATACCAGTGTGCTGTAATAATAACATTGTGATGTACTAATTCTGAGGGGATGTCATAATACCATGAAGAAATAATGCAACTGTAATGTCATAATATCCTTGTTATATTATAGAATCCATATGGTTATAATGGGAGAATAAAGATGTCATAATATCATTGTAATGAAATGAAAATATTAGGATGTCATAATCTATTGTGATGTCATATTACCATTGTGATGTCATAATTGCATTATAATGTCATAATTCTATTTTGAGGTCAGAGAATCCATCAGGATGTCATAACTGTACTGGGATGTCATATCCTAATTCCATCATGATGTCCTAATATCATTATGAAAACATAATACCATAGTGATGTGATAATTCCATTGTGATGTCATAATACCATTATGATGTCTTAATACCATTGTGATATTATAATCCCTTTATGAAACCATAATAATATAGTAATTTCATAATTCCATTATGCTGTCATAACTCTGTTGTGATGTCATAATATCATGAAGAATCATAGAATTGTGATGTCATAATATCATTGTGATATCAAAGTATATATAAGGTTATGAGAGAAGATGTCAAAATATCAATATAATGAAATGAAAACTTTATAGTGTCCTAATTCCATTATAATGCATAAAATAATGTATTTATAATACCATTATGATGTCACATAAACATTATTATCTCATAATTCAATTGTGATGATATTTTACTCCTCTAATGTCACAATGTAATTAGGAAAACATAATACCATGATGACAATATAATACGGTTGGGATATCATGAGAAAATTAAGATGTCATAAGACCATTTTGATGTCATAATTCCATTGTGCTGTTACAACACGATTATGACAAAATAATTCCATAGTGATGTCATAACACCATTGTAGTGTCATGTGATCCATTAGGATATCTTGAGAAAAGAAGAATCACATAATACCATTATAAGGAAATTTTAACCTTACAATTTCTTAATACCATTGTGAGGTGATAATAGCATTATGATGTCCTAATTTCATTATGATGAGATAACTACATTGAGATTTCATGATTACATCATGATGTTATATGATATCATACTACTATTATGGTGTCCTAAGTCCATAATGAATATATCATATAATTGTGATGTCAAAATTCCATTGTAATATCATAATTCCATTGTGATATCAAAATAGAGCATAGTGATCTCACAATAGTACCATTATGATGTCATAATGCAAATAAGATGTCCTAATACCAATGTGATATCACATTGACATTGTGATGTCAAAATTAAATTGTGATGTCATAATACCATTGTGATGTCCTAATAATAGCATTGTGTTCTCAAATTGTACCACTGTGATCTCACAAACTTACCATAGTCTTGTCACAATTCCACTGTGATGTCACAATACTACCATTGTGACCTCATAACCTCATAACACAAAAGTGATATCATTTAAGTATAATATCATAATTTCCTAGTGATGTCACAATGGTATCATTTCGATGACAATACTATTGCCATGTCCTACTAGTACCATTATGATGTCATTATTCCTGTGTGATGTCACAAACTACCATTGTAATGTCACAATGTCATTGTGATATCATCATAGTACCATTGTGATCTCTTGGTAGTAACATTGTGGTATCATAGTACCATTGTGATGTCTTGTAGTGCCATTGTGATGTCATAATAACATTGTAATGAAACAGTCGTACAATTTTGATGTCACAATTCAATTATTGATATCACAATCGAACAACTGAGAAATTACAATAAGATTGTGATGTCCTACTAGTATCATTGTGATGTCATAATAAAATTGTGATGTCTTGTAGTACCAGTGTGATATCATAATACCATTATAATTTTGAAATGGTACCATTGTGATGTCACATTATGATTGTACCGTTATGATTTCACAGTGGTACCATTGTGATGCCACATATCTTCCTAGTCTGATTGTGATGTCATCATTCACACACATTGTCACAATAGTATCATTGTGATATTACAATGTTATTGTGATATCATAATAGGACCATAGTGATGTAATAATGCCAAGAAGATGTCTTGGTATTACCATGCTACAATTGTTATGTAACAATAGTACTCTTGTGATGTCAGAATTCAATCATAATATAATAATTTTCGAGTGATTTCACAAATGTACAATTGTAACGTGACAATATCATTGTGATGTCCTACGAGTACACTTGTGATGTCATAATTCTTTTGCGATGTCACAGTAGTAGCATTGTGATGTTACAATGTCTTTTAGATATTATAATATTAACATTGTGATGTCATAATGCCAGGAGAATAGTAGCATTTTTATGTCATAGTACAATTGTGATGTGACAATAATACCATTCTGAATATCACAATTTAATTGTAGTAATGTCACAATACGATTCTGATGCCCTTCTAGTACCATTTGTGATGTCACAATTTAATTGTAACGTCATAATTCCCTATTGGTGGTAAAATAGAAATATTCTGATGTCACAATACAATCGTGATGTCCTACTATTACAATTATGATGTCACAAATCCATTGTGATGTCTTGGTAGTACCGTTGTGATGTCATAATAAAATTGTGATGTGACAATCGTACCAGTGTGATATCACAATAAGATAATAATAAGATAATAAGATACTAAGATACTAAGATAATAAGATTGTGATATCCTAATAGTACCATTGTGACATCACAATTCAATTGTAATTTCATAATTCCCTAGTGAAGGCCTAATAGAAATATTGTGATGTCAAAATACGATTGTGATCTCCTACTAGTACCATTGTGATGTCATAATAAAAGTGATAACACAATATGATTGTGATGTCCTTCTACTACCATTGTGATGTTATAATTCCCTTGCTATGTCACAATTGTACCATTGTGATGTCACAATGTCTTTCTGATAGAATAGTATCATTTTGCTGTCATAGTACAATTCTGATGTTACAATACTACTATTGTGATATCACAATTCAATTGTAATGTCATACTTCTCTAATAATGTCACAATTGAACCACTGTGATGTCACAATACAATTGTGATGCCCTTCTAGTATTGTTGTGATATCACAAATCAATTGTAATGTCATAATTCCCTGTTGGTGGTACAATAGATATATTTTGATGTCACAATACGATCGTGATGTCCCACTAGTACCATTGTGATATCCCAATTCAATTGTAACTTCATAATTCCATAGTGAAGGCCTAATAGAAATATTGTGATGTCACAATATGATTGTGATGTCCTACTTGTACATTTGTGATGTCACAATACCATTGAGATGTATAGTAGTATCATGGAGATGTCATAATAAAATTATGATGTCACAATTGTACCATTGTGATATCACAATAAGATTGTGATCCTACTATTAGACTTGTGATGTCATAATTCCCTTAAAATGTCACAATGGTAGCATTGTAATGTCACAATGTCTTTGTGATATTAAATATTACCATTTTGATGTCATAATGCTATTGTGACTAGAGAATAGTACCACAGTGATGTTATAGTACAATTGTGAGGTAACAATAGTACCATTGTGGTGTCACAATTCAATTATAATGTAATAATTCTCTAGTGATGTCACAATCGAAACATAGCGATGCCGCAATACAATTGTGATGTCCTACTAGTGACACTGTGATGTCACAAAAGTGCCATTGTGATGTCATAATGAAATTGTGATGTCACAATCCTACAATTGTGATGACACAATACAATTGTGATGTCCTACTAGTACCGTTGTGTTGTCATAATTCCCTTCCGATGACACAATAGTAACATTGTGATGTCACAATGTCTTTGTGATATCAAGATAATACAATTGTGATGTCATAATGCCATTGTAACTAAAGAATAGTATCATTGTGTTGTCATAGTACAATTGTGCTATCAAAATTCTACCATTTGATGTCAGATTCCAATTGTGATATCATAATTCTCTAGTGATGGTACAATGGAAACACTTTTATGTCACAATGAAATTGTGATTTCCTACTAGTAATATTCTTATGTCACAATACCATTGTGATGCCTTCTTACTTCACTTATGATGTCATAATAAAATTGTGATTTCATAATCGTACCATTATGACATTCCAATGCGAGTGTGATATCACACCAGTAGGATTTGCTGAAGGAGGCAGAGGCAGGAGGATCACGAGTTCGAGGCCAGCCTGGGCTACACAGTTTGGGTGAGGGCGGAGCCAAGATGGCAACAGCACACACAGTTTCTGAGCTGTGGAAGAGCTAACCGTCTGAGTTGGTGAGTGGAAGGACCTCTAACCCAGGAAAACAACAACCTCCTTCGTCCTCAGCACAGCGGACTCATCTTTCTCAACACAGAACTAACTGCCTGGGGTCTGCAGCTGCTGAGTCGGAGCTCCAAGCCCTTTAGCCGCAAATGACAACAGTACCTGTCTCGGAGTCCTAGATCCGCGTGGCAAGCTGCACCATCCTCCCAGGGCCCTAGTCTGCTAGACGCCATACTAGCTCCACAGGATTGCGATCACTGATGCTGCAGCAAGACCTCATAACCTGGCAGTGACAGCAGCACGGAGCTGGCGGAGCACATCAAAGAAGCAGGGCCAAACCAGAGAGCAGAGATCCCGGATACCCCGATCTCTGCCAAGTGACCTGCCTGTAAGTGAGTGCACCCTTGAGAATCTGCAGTTCCCCAGATCCTGGGTCCTTCTAAAACAAAAGCCAGGCATCGAACCTCCTCCTACCCATATACCCACTTTGGGAAACAGAGGGGCACTTGGGATATTGAAGTTCCTGCTCTGTGGGTCTAATTGAGGAGTTAAGGCAGTTAATGCCAGAAATTGCGCTGCGATCATCACTAGCGCCTGCGACATATACAGTGCAGAGCCTCTCCCACACACTCAAGGATTCAACATTGGCCATCACTCTGTCCCTCGAGACACTCGTCCACGCACACTTACACACATACACACACACACACAAACATACACACACACACACACACACACACACACACACACTTGCATTTGCCCAAATTTGTTCCAAATTGGTAAACTCATGCTAAATCCATGCAAATTAAAATCCTATACATGTTTTCATTACACAAAATATCCAAAAATTCGTCACACTCTTAAATATATTAAGAGCCTTTGTTAATTACGTTCTTGTAAAACATTTTAGAAAGCTCTGTAAATGTGAAAATGTAAATGAGTTGATTCATTATTAAATTTAAAAGTCACAGAGGGGATGGAGTTGTAGCTCAGTGGTAGAGCATTGCCTAACACATACAATGCTCTAGGTCAGTTCAAACTTTACACAACTATGACCCTTTAATACAGTTCCTCAGGTTGCGGTGACACCCCAATCATGGGCTTTTTACTCCCACTTTAAGCACTCGATCTTAGACCCACAGTCTAGATTTTGGCAACTACCTGCAACAATTCCACCTCAGAAATACTAAATCCTAACCAGGCCTGTCCTACAACAGAATATATTCCTTAAATATGACTTAGCTCACTTGCATTTAAATATGGGAATAGTGCTAGCAGAATCAACATGTCACTTGGTCTATAACACAGGTTTTCTCAATACTCTGATAAATGTTAAAAGCTTAGCAATATGGAAAGCCCTTAAACAGAAAGATCTGATATTTTAACAGAAGTATATCCCTAAAGTGCACAGCATGCCACTATGTTAAGCCATTAGGGCAACAAGGCAAGGGACACAGGTTAGAGGTGTTAAGAAGGTTTCCTATATGAGGACAGATTCACCCATTCACTTCCAGCACATATGTGCAGCAGTATGGGAAGCTAACAGAATCAGAATTGCCATTAGAAAATTAGCCCACAATCCCATAGGATGTGACTTTTATCAGCTAGAGTTCAAAATGTAGTTTGCTTTGCCTTTACTTAGACTTCATTAATTCAAAAGTTACTGAGGTCAATGCTTTCTCCCCTTCCCTGAGGCTATTTCAAATATGTTATGCAATGAAGATTATTTTATCAAGTTGGGTAGGGTGGTTTACATCTACAATCTCAGCACTTGGGAATTAGAAGCAGAAAATTAGGAATTCAAAGTTGCTTTCAGCTACACCTAGTGACTTCAAGGACAGCCTGGGCTACATGAGGCCCTATCACAGTGGTTCTCAACCTTCCTAATTCTGAGACCCTTTAACAGAGTTCCTCATGTTGTGGTGAACCCCAACCATAAAATTATTTCATTGCTTTTTCATAACCGTATTTCTGTAACATTTATGAATCATAATATAAATATACAGGTAATCTAATATGTGACTCCTGTGAAAGACTCATTTGACCCCCAATGGGGTTGTGAATCACAGTTTCATAGCTGCTGTCCCATCAAAAAGTACAAAGAAGAAAGGTGAGTGGAGAGGACAAAGGAAACGAGAAAGGGTGGAAGGTGCCTAGATTATATTGTCAAGCTGGGCCTGGTAATGTTGACCTGTCACCCAGCTACTTAGTGTACTGAAGGAGGCAGCTTGCAAAACCAAAGACTACATAGGCAACTTATATAGACCCTGTCTCAAAAAATTAAAACAGGCTAGGAAAATAGCACAGCAGTAAGCCATTTAGCCAGAATGCAATGAAATGCTACTTAAAAAATAAAAATCACATTCTGCATTCTACCCTGGATTTTTTGCCTGTCTCCTAAATGATTTTTAAAATTTGTGTTCGTTACAGTTCTCGGTATTATAAAGTTCTATGGTTTGCCTAAGACTCAATGCCATGTATCCACACTACAGTACCACAAGCACATAAGATATTTTACTGTCTGAAAATACCCTCTATGCTTAGTCTATTTGATCCCATTCCTTGGACAACCACACTTTTTCACTACCTCTACTCTTTTACCCTTTCTACTTAGTCCTTTTAGACAGGTTGACTTCACTTAGGAATACGGAGTTCAAATTCGACATGTCTGCATGACCTAATGGCTCACTTCATTAGTCATTGATCATATCCCATTACATCAAACTTCTTGGGTCTCTTGAGCCCATCTGTCACTAATTACTGAAAGATATCTTGGTTGCTACCACTTTAAAGATCATCAGTAAATTTGGTGCAAACACTGACCAGCAGAGAAGGTTTAGGTATTCAGATGAGCTAGGTAAATATTTGGGTATACTGCTAATGGGAAGTAGGATAAACATAGAGTTTGCTGTGTTAGTACAGCCAACCATCTCCAAAGTGGCTATATCATTGTGCATCCCCACTAACAGTAATTTGAGGTTTTGTTTTTAGGTAGCCACACCAACACCTGGCACACTCTCAGGTTATGGTTAAAATTTAGCCATTCTAACATGTGTATTTCCTGTTTGGGGTTTTGGGTTTGTTTTGTTTTTAAAGGGGCTTTTCATTTCAATTAAGTAGGTGTCAAGAACACACCTTCAAGAAGAATCTAAGACTATGAGTCAGACATGTGCAATGCTAGCACAAACACCAGTGGGGACTGACCTAGGCTTGCAGATCTTTAGAACTGTGACAGCTGTGTTGTTAGAACTTTCTACACTACTAAGTAATTACCCCAGCCTCACCCTCCCAGGGTCCTGTTATTTCTACTGCACAGTTGTATGGAAAACAAGGTTTTCTCCACAATGCATTTGTGGCATTGCAGCAGAAATGCCTGTTGTCTTCTTATAGAACACACTATCTGAAGACTTCACTTTTAAAGATTATCTAATTCTCTGAATCTTTCCTTGGGATTTTTTTTTCTTCTTCCAGGACAAACTTACCCGAGAATCTCTTAAAAGGCCTCAATTGCCCTTGATTCCCTTTATAAGCCGATATTTCCACCACCCTTACCAGCAAAGCCATGGCCTTTCATCAGTATCACAGTCCACTTTCCATGCTACTACCCTAACAGTCAATGTGGTAAAAGATCACTGCCATGAATTCATCACCTGGTCTTTCTCAGTGCCACCTACTTTATGTTCAGAATTCTTCAGTCAACCTGTTTCAGTTATTCTAAAAGGATCATCCACTTCGTCTTCATTCATGTTAAGCTTTTTAAGCTTGGTGAGTTTATTTAGTGAAGAAAATGAGAGGCCATTAGATGTAGTCAAAGTCAGCTCTCCACTCTGCTATTCCAATGTGATCCATGTCCACACCAGCCTGCCTCCCATGGTCTATTTCTCCTCTCCAGGGCCTACTACTACCTGTGTTCTGCAAAGACTGCCACTGGTCTTTACCTCATCAGCCCTCAAACTAAGTATCTTTAGCAATTTCTTCTTGAAGTTTACCTCACCCTTTGAGAACACACCGTCCCCACAATTTACTCACTTTTATCACAAAGTTCTGTGCCTCCGTGTGATAAACCATTGTCCCTGTCAGTATTGTATTAAAGTTGGTATTGAGTAACTAATTTACCTTTACCTAAAATCATACTCTTATATCAATTTAAACATCACTTCAGTTTTACTTACAAACTGAATGAAGACTGATGCAGAACTATTATTTTCAAAACTCTTGATTACCTGGGATTTCCATCTACCCTGATATCAGAATCTGGACCTCAGCTAAAATGTAACCAAATATTGGTCATTAAAAACAGAGATGTTTTTTCCCCTTAACCTTCTAAAGACAATCTTTATATGTTCCTCAAGCATGACCTCTCTGCCACATCCTCTCTACTTGGAACCTCCACTCATTCTTTCAACTACTGACAGCTGGGTTTTATTTCCATCATGAAATACAGACTGCTATACCTAAGGCTACAATGGTATTCCAAAACCAGTGATCAATTTTCCAGGTCTATCCACTAAACTCTATACTATCCACTGTATACGGGACCTCTTCCTCCTTTCTAATTTCCACAGCTCAGGTCCCATGACAGTACTCTCCTTTCCACCCAGGTACCTCAAAACAGTTTCTTCTTGGGCCTCCATCTCCCTGTTACTGATGCATTAATGTTCTGCATCTTCCATAGTTCTCTCCCTCCATACAGTAAAACACTGCCAATTCAACTACCTTCTCAAGGTAAGACCCAAAACAATGCTAACAGTAATCCCTCTTCCCAGTTTTCAGATAACTTACAAACCCTTCCCAGGAGGAAGGTTCTCATATTGTCCCTAATGAAGAAAGCAGAGCTCAGACTGTGTGGTGCCACAATACTCTGCATTTTATTACTACTCCCAATCCAATATAAGCCAACACATGTGTCATGGTTTTACCTGCAAGCTGTCCTTCACAAGCACGTGTTTAAAATTGGTCCCTCGCTGTGAGATCTATCAGGGAAGTATGTTGAAACCTTTAAGAGGTGATATCCATTGAGTTGCAATAAGTGAGTGGTTGAGGGTGTATCAGAGGTGTTCTTTCCTAATCCATAGGAGAAAGGAAGCAGCCTCAGAGACCTGTTGCCTCCAAGAACCCCAACATGCCTTCCCCACTATGGAGGACTGTGTAACCCTCAAAAGGATGAACAGAAATAAACCAATCCTCCCCATGTTGTTTCCACAACTCATTTTCTCACAGTGATAAGAAAAGTAACTAATCCAACATGTTAGCACCCTGTGTGAAGATTGCTAACTCATATAGTAACACCGTGAAGACCTCTAGGCAATAAAGTGTGTAGTAGCTCAGCAGGCATCATACCTCCCCAGAGCTTCAAATGAGAAGGAAAGATAAGCCAGTCATGGAGCAAAGATCCAAAATCTGCAACTGTAGCTGAGTCTCAGCTACAGAATTGGTACAGCTTTATGAATTTCCATGGCTGAGATCACTTAAAGACCCTTGATTCCAGAACACTTACTCAGCTCCTTCTGTGAGGTTTTTTATTCTTTCAGCATCTCCTGATTTCCATGAAAATCTCATATTAAGATTCCAATTTCTAGGGCCTGGCATGGTGGCACACACCCTTAATCCTACCATTCAGAAAGCTGAAATTTAGATGGATCTCTGAGTTCAAAGCCAGCCTCGTCTATATAGTAAGTTCCAGGCCAGCCAAGGCTACAGTGTGAGATCCTGTTTCAGAAACAAACAAAAAATCTCATTTTCAGTTATCCTCAAGGATATTATATTATAATGCAGCGCTAACATCTTCCAAACAAATTTGATTCAAGGTTTACTTTAAGAAATCAATAGAGCAGAGAGACGACAAGATGGCAGCACCAGGAGAACAGGGCCTCTGAGGAGCAGGACAACATTTCCTGTACAGAGACCAAGAGACTGAACTCTGGGCCCTAAAGCAACAGTGATTATATTTCCCAGGTGAGAGGAAACCCCCACGTTGTCGGACTCAGTTGGGACAACTCACAGTTCACCCAGCCAGAACCTGGAAGAGATCCTGGGTTGTACAGGCACTAGTTCCCCAGACTAGAGCCACACACTTGCATGACCTAATCACCTTTCCAAGCTGATTGGTGGACACACACAAAAAAAATACCACAGACCTGGAGTCCCTGCTGTGAAAGAATCCACAGGGAAGGAAGGAAACTGTACTGACTTAAATCATCCAGTCCTTCCCTGGAAAAAGACTCACAGACCAATGGCTATGAGACGCCATTGCTGAACTGGGCTCCAGCAGCATTCACAAACAGATGCTGTGTGCCAGCTCTCCAATTGTGTGCCCCAGGGCAACAGAGACTGGGAATCACTGTCAGGAGAAATCCTCACAGGGATCTAAGCAAAGCGGACAGACTTAGGCCATGCAGCATATCCCTGGAATAGGTCCCACAGACCGGCCCAACCCAGGGACCTGCTGTGCACCAGATAGCCTGCTGTTTCCAAGAAAGAAGTACCCACCCACCACAGACTACCTCTTGGGACTGAGACACAGAGCTCCAACCTCAGACCTACAAAAGCCAGGAATCCCCAAGATCAACCCCCAGACAAGGATCCACGGGGCAACTAGTTATCCCTAACAAAACTGAACAAACCAAGGGACACACAGGTCACAGCAGCAGATCATTAAATTTACAGTCAGAAACCCAGAAGCAGGGCAGCTGTCTTCAGGACTTCCCTGGGTGAGAGGAGAACCCTCTCAATGAACAAAGACCACAGTTACCACTCAGGTCTCTATCCCTGAGGGGAGCAGCTGCAACTCCTGAAAAACATCAGCCATCCAGTGACTATACCCAAAAAGCTGAGAAGACTTCCCTCAAGAAAAACCAGCTTTCTGCCAAGGGGATTCTCTCCACCACAAGATCCCCAGGAACCACCAGAAACTAAACCCCAAACACCTAAGATAGCCCAATGGGTAGAGGCCAGCGTAAAAGCTCAGCCAACAAAAGACAGAATAATATGGCATCTCCAGAACCCAGTTATCCAGGGGCAAGTAGCCCTGGACACCCCAGCATAACTGAAATCCAAGAAGAGGACCTAACAACTATGCTCATGAAGATGATAACAGAGGAAACAAATAAAATACGTAAAAACCTAGAGGAAGATAAACTCAAACAGAATATGGCCATCCATAAAGAAATAGAGGAAGTTACAGCCAAACAGTTTGTGGCCTTTAGAAAGGAAATGCTTAAATCACTGAATGAAATAAAAGAAACATGGTTTTTTTTTCAAACAAACAGCTGAAAGAATTGATGGAAAAACAGGAAAATACAGTCAGACAGGTGAAGGAAATCAACAAAATGGCTCAAGATCTGAAGATAGAATTTAAAAAATTAAAGAAAACACAAATGGAGGAAATTGTGGAGAGAAAGAACTTAGGGAAGAAAACAGGAACTACAGAGGTTAGCATAACCAATAGACTACAAGAAATGGAAGAAAGAATCTCAGGTGTGGAAGATACAATGGAAGAAATAGATGTATCTGTCAAATACAATGTTAAATCTAAAAAATTCCTGACACAGACTTTCCAAGAAATTCAAAACAACATAAAAAGACAAAACCTAAGAATAATAGGAATAGAGGACAAAGAATATTCCCTGCTCCAAGGCCAGTAAGTTTCCCCAACTTAAAGGAGAGGCCAATAAGAATTCAAGAGGCCTACAGAACACCCAATGAAGTAGTACAGAAAAGAAAATCCTCCTGCCACATAATAATCAAAACAATAAGTATACAGAACAATGAAAAAATACTAAAAGCTGCAAGGGAAAAAGGCAAAGTAACATATAATGGCAAACCCATTAGACTCACACCTGACTTTTCAACAGAAACTATGAAAGCCAGAAGGGCCTGGACAGATATCATGCAGACCCTAAGAGAACACAGTTGTCAGCCCAGGCTACAGACATACCCCGCAAAACTCTCAGTCCTCATAGACGGAGAAAACAAGATATTCAATGAAAAAAACAAATTTCAACAATACCTACACACAAATTCAGTGTTACAGAAAACACTAGAAGGGAAAATACAACCCAAGAAAACTAGCTACTTTCAAGAAAACACGGGAAATAATTAACCTCACTACAGTAAAACAAACAACAATCAAGTACACAACCTTATGACCGCACCCAACCTCAAAATCAAAGGATCTAACAGCCACTGGTCATTAATCTCTCTAAAGATCAGTGGACTCAACTCTCCAATGAAAAGACACAGACTAACAGAATGGATGCATAAACAAAAAACCCAGCAACCTGGTACATACAAGAAACACACCTAAGTCACAAAGATAGACATTACATGAGGGTAAAGGGTTGAAAGATGGCTTTCCAAGCAAATGAACGCAAGAAGCAAGCAAGAGTAGCCATTCTAATATCTGATAAATTAGACTTTCAACCAAAATTAATCAAAAGAGATGGGGAAGGACACTTCATACTCATCAAGGGAAAATTCCACCAGGAAGACATCACAATCCTGAACATCTATGCCCCAAATACAAGGGCACCCACATTTGTGAAAGAAACATTGATCAAACTTAAACGACACAGAGATACCCACACATTAATAGTGGGAGACTTCAACACCCCACTCTCAACAAAGGACAGGTCAACAAAACAGAAATTAAACAAAGAAACAATGTCTCTGAGAGAGGACATGAATCAAATGGACCTAACAGACATTTATAGAACCCTACACCCAAACACAAAAGAATTTACCTTCTTCTCAGCACCTCATGGAACCTTCTCCAAAATAGACCACATAGTTGGTCACAAAGCAAGCCTCAACAGATACAAGAAGATTGAAATAATCCCTTGTATCCTGTCTGATGACCATGGAATAAAGCAGGACCTCAACAACAACAGAAATAGTAAAAAGCCTACACATGCATGGAAACTGAACAACTTGTTACTAAATGACAGCTGGGTCAGGGAAGAAATAAAGAAAGAAATTAAAGTCTTTCTAGAAATCAATGACAATGAAGACACAACATACCCAAACTTGTGGGACACAATGAAGGCAGTGCTAAGAGAAAAGTTCATAGCACTAAGTGCCTTCAAGAAGAAATTTGAGACAGTGCATTCAAACAACTTAATGGCTCACTTAAAAACCCTAGAAAAAGAAGAAGCAGACACACCAAGAAGGAGCAGACGGCTGGAAATAATCAAACTCAGGGCTGAAATCAATCACTTAGAAACAAATAAAACAATTCAAAGAATCAATGAAACCAAAAGCTGGTTCTTTGAGAAAATCACCAAGATACACAAACCCTTAGACAAGCTACCTAAAAGGCAGAGAGACACCATCCAAATCAACAAAATCACAAATGAAACGAGAGACATAACGACAGACAATGAGGAAATCCAAACAATCATTAGGACTTACTTCAAAATTCTATATGCCACAAAATTTGAAAATCTAAATGAAATGGACAATTTTGTTCATCGATTTGACTTACAAAAGCTGAATTTGGACCAGGTAATAAATTAAATAGTCCTATATCCCCCAAGGAAATAGAAGCTGTCATCGAAAGTCTCCCATCCAAAAAGAGCCCAGAACCAGAAGGCTTCAGCGCAGAATTCTACCAAACCTTCAAAGAACAGCTAACTCCAATTCTCTTCAAACTATTCCACAAAATAGAAACAGAAGGAATACTACCAAACTCATTCTATGAAGCCACAGTCACCTTGGTACCTAAACCTCACAAAGACCCAACAAAGAAAGATAATTTCAGGCCAATCTCCCTTATGAACATTGATGCAAAAATACTATACAAAATACTTGCAAACCGAATACAAGAACACATCAAAGATATCATCCACTATGACCAAGTAGGCTTCATCCCAGGCATGCAGGGGTGGTTCAATATATGGAAATCCATCAATGTGATCCACCATATTAACAAACTGAAAGAAGAAAACCACATGATAATCTCTCTAGATGCTGAAAAACCATTTGAGGAAATCCAACATCTATTCATGTTTAAAGTATTGGAGAGATCAGGGATACAAGGCACATATCTAAACATAGTAAAGGCGATATATAGCAAACCTATAGCCAACATCAAACTGAATGGAGAAAAACTTAAAGCAATCCCACTGAAATCAGGGACAAGACACGGCTGCCCACTCTCTCCATATCTCTTCAACATAGTTCTGGAAGCCCTTGCTAGAGCAATAAGACAGTTGTAGGAGATCAAGGGGATACAAATTGGAAAGAAAGAAGTCAAATCATCAGTATTTGCAGATGATATGATAGTAGACGTGAGTGACCCCAAAAACTCTACCAGGGAACACCTACAGCTGATAAACACCTTCAGCAAAGTGGCCACATAGAAAATTAACTAAAAAAAAATCAGTAGCCCTCCTGTATACAAAAGACAAAAGGGCTGAGAAAGAAATTAGGGAAACAATACCCTTCACAATAGCCACAAATGACATAAAGTACCTTGGAGTAACACTAACAAAGAAAGTCAAAGACTCATATGAAAAAAAATGTCAAGTCTCTGAAGAAAGTAATAGAAGAAGATATCAGAAAATGGAAATATCTTCCATGCTCATGGCTTGGCAGGATTAACAAAGTAAAAATGGCCATCTTACCAAAATCAATCTACAGATTCAATGCAATTCCCATCAAATTACCAACACAATTCTTTACAGACCTGGAAAGAAAAATTCTCAACTTCATATGGAATAACAAGAAACCCCAAATTGCTAAAACAATCCTCTACGATAAAAGATCTTCTGGAGGTATCTCCATCCCTGATTTTAAGCTGTATTATAGAGTAACAGTTATAAAACCGCATGGAACTGGAATAGAAACAGAATGTTAGATCAATGGAACCAAACAGAGGAAGGAACCAGAAATAATGCCACACACTTATGGACACCTGATCTTTGACAAAGATGCCAAAACCATACAATAGAAAAAAGATAGCATCTTCAACAAATGGTGCTGGTCTAACTGGATGTCTCCATGTAAAAAAAATGAAAATACTTATTTTCATACTTATCACCCTGCACAAAACTGAAGTCCAAGTGGATCAAAGACCTCAACATAAAACCGGACACATTAAATTGGTTAGAAAGAAAAAAGTGGGGAATACCCTAGAACTCATTGGCACAGGAGACAACTTCCTGAACAGAACACCAACACCACAGGCTCTAAGAGCAACAATCAATAAATGGGACCTCATGAAACTGAAAAGCTTCTGTAAAGCAAAGGACACCATCAACAAAACAAATTGACTGCCTACAGACTGGGAAAGAATATTCACCAACCCTTTATCTGAGAATGGGCTAATATCCAGTATATATAAAGAAATAAAGAAGCTGAAAAACAGCAAACCAAGTACTCCACTTAAAAAATGGGGAACAGAGCTAAACAGAGAACTCTCTGTAGAGGAATATTGAATGGCAGAGAAACACTTAAAGAAATGCTCAAAATCATTAGCCATTTGGAAATGCAAATCAAAACTACCCTGAGATTTCACCTTACACCCATCAGAATGGCCAAGATGAAAAACTCAAGTGACAGCGCATGCTGGAAAGGTTGTGGAGAAAGGGGAACCCTTCTCCACTGCTGGTGGGAATGTAAACTTGTACAACCACTCTGGAAATCAATCTGTTGCTTTCTCAGACAACTAGTCATAGTGCTTCCTCAAGATCCAGCCATACTACTCCTAGGCACATATCCAAAAGGGGCTCAAGTACACAATGAAGACATTTGCTCAACCATGTTTGTAGCAGCTTTATTTGTAATAGCCAAAAGCTGCAAACAGCCCAGTTGCCCCTCAACTGAAGAATGGATGCAGAAGTTGTGGTACATATACACAATGGAGTACTACTCTGCAATGAAAAAGAAGGAAATCATGAAATTTGCAGGTAAATGGTGGGGCCAAGAAAAGATCATCCAGAGTGAGCTATCCCAGAGGCAGAGGGACACACACAGTATATACTCACTCATATAGACATATAAAATAGGATAAACCTACTAAAACTTGTACATCTAAAGAAACTAATCAAGAGAGAGGACCCTGACTAAAATGCTCAATCCCCATCCCAAAAGGCAAAGAGGATGGACATCAGAAGAAGAAGAAAACAGGAAACAACCTAGGAACCTGCCACAGAGGGCCTCTGAAAGCCTCTGCCCTGCAGACTATCAAAGCAGACACTGAGACTTATGGCCAACTGTTGGGCAAAATGCAGGGAATCTTATGTAAGAATTGAGAAATAGTAAGATCTGGAGAGGACAGGAATCCCACAGAGAGAGCAACAGAACCAGAAAATTTGAACACATTGGTCTTCCCAGAGACTCATACTCCAACCAAGTACCATGCATGGAGATAACCTAGAAGCCCCGCACAGATGTAGTCCATGGCTGTGTAGTGTCCAAGTGGGTTACATATTAATGGGAAGAGGGACTGTCTCTGACATAATCTGATAGGCCAGTTCTTTGATCACCTCCCCCTGAGGGGAGAGAAGCCTTACCAGGCCACAGAAGATGACAATGCAGCCATTCCTGATATGATCTGATAGATTAAGATCAGAAGGAAGGAGAGGAGGTACTCCCCTATCAGTGGACTTGGGGAGGGGCATGCACAAAGAAGGGGGATGGAGGGTGGGACTAGGAGGGGAGGAGGGGCGGGCTTATGGGGGGGATACAAAGTGAATAAACTGTAATTAATAAAAAAAATCAATAGACCTAGGTATGTAATACTTCTTCATTTCTCTCATTATTCCTCATATTTCTGTGTTACCTTAAAAAAATCTCAGAAATATATATGCATTTCTCTATCCCTTCCCATTCTGCATGTTACATTCTTTAAAGCAACAGATTTCTAAAAGAATTGGCAGTTTTTCCTTAGTACCACTGAGATGTCATAATAGCCTTGCTATATCATAATAGTAGCATGGTGATGTTACACTAACTGTGTGATATCCCACTAGCACCTTTTTCATATCAGAATGCCATTGTGACTAGAGAATGGTACCATTGTGATCTCAAAGTACCTTGTGATGTCACAATTCAATAATAATGTCATAGTTCTAGAGTGATGTAAGGATCGAACCATTGTGATGTCAAAATACATTTGTGATGTCCCACTAGTACCATTATGATATAATAATCCTCTTGTGATAGTAGCATAGTAATGTCAACAATGACATTATGATATCCTAAGTGTACCACTGTGATGTTATAATGGCATTGTGACTACAGAATAGTACAATTGTGATGTCATTAGACAATTGTGATGTTACAATACTACCATTGTGACGTGCTAATTCAATTGCAATAGGATAAATCTCTAATACTTTCACATTATTACCATTGTGATTTCACAATACGACTGTGACGTACTGGTAGAAAAATTGTGACGTCATAATTCCCTTGCGATTTCACAATAGTAGCATGGTGATGTCACAATGCTGTTGTGACATACTAATAGTATCATTGTGATATCATCATGCCGTTATGACTTGACAGTTTTACATTGTGACATCATAATACAATAGTGATGTCACAACAGTCCTATTGTGATATAACCATTCAATTGTTATGTCATAATTCTCCAGCGATGTCACAATAAAACCAGTGAGATGTCACTATGAGATTGTGATGTCCCACTAGAACCATTGTGTTGTCAAAATTCTCTTGCGAAATCACATTAGTAGCATTGTGTTGTCACAATCTGTTTCTGATATCCCAATAGTACCATTGTGATGTCTTTATGCCGTTATGACTAGAGAATATTACCATTGTGATGTCATAGTACAATTATGATGTCACAATAGTACCATTGTGAGGTCACCAGTCTATTATAATGTCATAATTCTCTGTTGTGGTAGGATAGTGAAGGCACAATCTCTTTGTGGTAGCCCACTAGTACCATTGTGATGTCATAATACCCTTGCCATGTCACAGTATCACATTGCGATGTCATAAGGTATTTGTGATATCCTAATAGTACCATTGTTGTCATAATGCCATTGTGACTAGAGAATATTACCATTGAGGTGTCATAGTGCAATTGCTATGTCACTATGATACCATTGGGATAGCAGAGGTCAATGACAATGCCATAATTCTCTATTGTTGTCACAATTGAACCCTTGTGATGTCACAGTACGATTGGGATGTCCTAACAGTACCATTGGTAGGTCATAATACACTTCGATGTCCCGATAGTAAGATTGTTTTATAGTAAGAGTACCACTGTGATGTCATAATATCACTGTGACTACAGAATGGCACCGTTGTTATGTCATAGTACAATTTAGATGTCACAACAGTACCATTGGGAAGTCACAATACGATTGTAATATTATAATTCTCTAGGGATGTCAGAGTCACACCAAAATGATGTCACAATAGGAACATGACGTCCTACAAGGACCATTGTTTTGTCATAATACCCTTGTGATGTTACAATCGTAGCATCGTGATGTTACAACATCTTTGTGATATCCTAATTGCACCATTGTGTTGTCCTGATGCAATTTTGACTAGAGAATACTTCCATTGTGTTGTCGTAGTACAACTGTGAAGTCACAATAGTATCATTGTGATGTCACAATTCAATTGAAATGTCATAGTTCTCTAGTGATGTCCCAATCATACCGTTGTGATGTCACAAAATGATTGTGATGTTCTACTAGTACCATTGTGAAGTCATAATACACTTGCGATGTCACCATAGTACCTTTGTGAAGGCACAATGTCTTGGTGATGTTCGAATCGTACCATTGTGAAGTCATCATGCCATTGCGAATAGAGCATAGTACCAGTGTGATGTCATAATACATTTGTGATATCACTATACTATGATTATGATGTCACAATTAAAATGTAATGTCATAATGCTCTAGAGATGTCAAAATTGAACCATTTGGATGTCATGATGGGATTGTGATGTCATACTAGTGCCCTTGTTATTTTATAAAACCCTTCCGATGTTACAGTAGTAGCATTGTGCTGTCAGAATTGTACCATTGTGATGTCTCAAGTCAAGGGTAATGACATAATTCTCTAGGACTGCGACAAACACAAAATTGTGCTTTCACAATAGATCATGATGACCTACTTGTAACATTTTCATGTCATAATACCCTTGTGATGTCCCAATAGTAGCAACGTGATATCCCAATACCTTTGTGACATCCTAGTAGTACCGTTGTGATGTCATGATGCCATTATGACTAGACAATTGTAAACTGGGATATCATAATACAATAGTGTTGTCACAATAGTACTATTGTGATGTAGAAGAGAGGACCATTTTGATGTCGTAATCCTACTCTGGCTAAAGAAGAGTATCATTGTGATGACGTAGTACAATTGTGATGTCGCAGTTGGACCACTGTGATGTCACAATTCAATTGTAATGTCCTAATTCTCTATTGCTGTCACAGTCGGTCCACTGTGATGTCACAATATGATTGTGATGTCTTACTGGTAACTTTGTGATGTCACAGTATTTTGGGGAAGTCCTACTAGTACAGTTGTGATGTCATAATTCACTTCTGATGTCATAATAGTAGTATTGCGATGTCACAATTCCATTGTGATGTCATAATTCTCTGGTCATGTCACACTCGAACAATTGTGATGTCACAATCAGATTGTGACATCCTACTAGTACCACTGAGATGTCATAATACCCTTGCTATATCATAATAGTAGCATGGTGATGTTACAATAACTGTGTGATATCCCACTAGCACCTTCTTTCTATCAGAATGCCATTGTGACTAGAGAATGGTACCATTGTGATGTCAAAGTACATTGTGATGGCATAAGTCAATAATAATGTCATAGTTCTAGAGTGATGTAAGGATCGAACCATTGTGATGTCACAATACATTTGTGATGTCCCACTAGTACCATTATGATATAATAATCCTCTAGTGATAGTAGCATAGTGATGTCAACAATGACATTATGATATCCTAAGTGTACCACTGTGATGTTATAATGGCATTGTGACTACAGAATAGTACAATTGTGATGTCATTAGACAATTGTGATGTTACAATACTACCATTGTGACGTCCTAATTCAATTGCTATAGGATAAATCTCTAATACTTTCACATTATTACCATTGTGATTTCACAATACGACTGTGACATACTGGCAGAAAAATTGTGACGTCATAATTCCCTTGCGATTTCACAATAGTAGCATAGTGATGTCACAATGTTGTTGTGACATCCTAATAGTATCATTGTGATATCATCATGCCGTTATGACTTGACAGTTTTAAATTGTGACATCATAATACAATAGTGATGTCACAACAGTCCTATTGTGATATAACCATTCAATTGTTATGTCATAATTCTCCAGCGATGTCACAATAAAACTAGTGAGATGTCACTATGAGATTGTGATGTCCCACTAGAACCATTGTGTTGTCAAAATTCTCTTGCGAAATCACATTAGTAGCATTGTGTTGTCACAATCTGTTTCTGATATCCCAATAGTACCATTGTGATGTCGTTATGCCGTTATGACTAGAGAATATTACCATTGTGATGTCATAGTACAATTATGATGTCACAATAGTACCATTGTGAGGTCACCAGTCTATTATAATGTCATAATTCTCAGGAATAAGATCAATAAGATGAATGACTCGGGCCAAATGAGAGATTTGTGTATTATTATTTTTAGTAATGTTTAAGAAGAGGTGTGTGTGTGGAGGTTTGAAGTGGATTTGGTAAAGTGGCCAAGGGTAGACATCATGATGAAATATGACTGAAGAGAAGCAAACCTTCCTTGGAGTTTTTGTGTGTGTGAACTATGTATCTGGTTTGTACAAAAATAAAAAAATGTCCTTGCCAAGACATTACTTGAGCCCATATGGACAAGAGTAAACTTTTCTTCAGTCCACTGCTAGAACTGTGAGCACTACAGAATTTGGATGAGTAAATTGTAAGCTACGGGCTTTGGGTACTTCCTAGCATGTTTTTTAAAAAATATTTTTTCTTGCATTTATGAACTCACAGAGACTGTTACAGCATGCACAAAACCTGCAAAAGTTAGTGCTTGACAAAATTCAAGCCCAGAGAAGTAGATGTTCATACACTGTGCAACTCCTAACCAAGAAAATGTTTGCAATTGATGCCTCCTGGGAAATGGGGAAAATCAGTTTTCATCAGTAGAGTGACAGTCAGTTTATATCAGTCATACTCCAAGGCAGGTTGCATCCTCAAGAGTAGTTGGGTAGCATGAAAAGTACTCTGTGGTGTTTGTTTTATTTTAAGAGATGCCCAGGCCAGCGGGGGTTCAACAGGTTCCTAATGAAGGGTGAAATGAATGGGGTGGGAACAAGAGACTCGAAGAATGGAGACCAAAACAGTTTGTCTGATCAAGGCCTCGTTTGTTTCAAATTTTTACAGTTTTATAGGGAGAAGGATAGTTTATTACTGCAGAAGATAGCAAAGTGGTTTATGGTTCGAGATACTGCACCTGCAAGATACCGCAAGAATGTTTCCTTAAGATATCTCAAGGATGCTTCAAGCCTAATGAGCAGATGTTCTCATGTAAATCTATCACCCATGACCCTAGGTCATAGTGCAGCTGTTGTTAACTTTCCACTAAGTGGCCTTGGCTCCACTAAATGGCTTTGGCTCCTGGCAAAGAGAGAGAATATGAAGTTGGGTGGGTACAGGAAAGGATCTGGGATGAGTTTGGGGAGGGAAATATATATAATCAAGTATGAAATTATTTTAAAATAATAAAATGATTTTTGTTGAATTTAGTCTGTGGGGTTTGTGCATGCACATGCATTTGAGCCATGTCCTGTGTGTGGAGGAAGTCCTAGCACTTGAGGGAGTTTGTTCTTTCCATCACATGGGTCCTATAGATCAAATATATATGGTCAGTATTGTGGCCAGTGCTTTGGTAGTCCATATTTTTAATTGGCCATCCAGCCCTTTTCACTGTGATACCTTTATCTTTTAAAATATTGCATTTATTTATAGGAATATATGTGTGTACGTCTATGGGGGCATACATCTACCACTTGATATGTGTAGAGACAAAAAGACAGCCTACAGGCGTAGACTCTTTTCTTTTATAATGTGGGACCTAGTGGTTGAGCTCAGTCATTAGGCCTAGTAACAAGAACATTTAACCACTCACTAGCTTGTTGTTATAATGTTATTTTGGAATGTATACACCTTACCCTTGTTCGTTCAAATGCTGATTTCTCTCCCCCACTCTCTGTTTTCAGTCCGCACATTGCATTGTAATACTTATTCTAAGCATCACTTGTGTCAACTTTGTTTAAACATGCCAAAATAAAACAACCAGCCACAATGTTGAGCAATGGAAAGGAAGCAGGAAGAGAGGGAGGGAGGAACCAGTGGACAGGAAGGTGTGGGAGGCAGAGGAGGAGAGAAGGGGAGGAGGCTAGCTGGGAGAGAGGTCTTGGACCGATATGGAGAGATGGACCAGACCTAAGATATCATTAAAAGCAAGTATAATGTGGCTAATCTGAATGGTAGAAACTACGTGGGCTTGGAGGTTCAATTTTCACCTGCAAAGACTGAACTTTCCTGTGCCTTCGCTGAAATAACCCCTGTAACGGTGGAAATTTCACCCAGGATTGTTGACGTTTTTCTTGTAAAGATGAAATTTACACACTTGATAGTTGAAGTTTCCTTTGAGGTGGCTGAAATTTCACCTGCGATGGTTGAAGTTTCCATTGAGATGGTTGAAGTTTTTCCAGTAAATTTACAATTTCACCTATGCAGGCTGAATTATCTCCTCTGATAGTTGAACTTTCCTGGCTGGTGACTGAAATTTCGACTGTGATGTTTGAAGTCTCTCTTGTGATGGTTGAAATTTCACCTGCAATGGATGACCTTTTTCGTGTAAAGATTCAAATTTGAACTGTGATGGTTGAATTTTCGCCTGTAAAGACTGAACTTTCCTGTGCCATCGGTGAAATATCTCCTGTAACGGTTGCAGTTTCACCTAGGATGGTTGACGTTTTTCTTGTAAAGATAAAAATTGCACCCTTGATAGCTGAAGTTTCCTTTGAGGTGGCTGAAATTTCACCTGCAATGTTTGATGGTGTAATGGTTGAATTTATTCCAGCAAAGTTTTAAATTTTACCTGGATGGGCTGAATTATCTCCTGTGATGGATGAACATTCCAGTGAGGTGAATAAATGTCGCCTGTGAAGTTTGAAGTCTCTCTTGCGATGGTTGGAATGTCATCTGTAATGGTTGACCTTTCTTCTGTGAAGGTTGAATTTTCGCCTGTCAAGAATGCACTTTCCTAAACCATCACTGAAATTTCGCCTTTAAAGGTTGATGTTTCACCTAAGATGGTTGACATTTTTCCTGCAAGGTTTAAAATTGCTCCCTTGTTAGTTGAATTTTTCTTTCAGGTGGCTCAAATTTCAGCTGCCATGGTTGAGGTTTCCATTGTGATTGTTGAAGTTTTTCCAGCAAACGTTGAAATTTCCCCTGGGTAGGCTGAATTATATCCTGTGATGTTTGAATTTTCCTGGGAGTTGACTGAAATGTCGCATGAGATGTTTGAAGGCTCGCTTGCGAAGTTGAAATGTTTTGGTTGGCCTTTTTTGTGTAAAGGTTGAAATTTGACCTGAGATTGTTTTATTTTCATCTGCAAAGACTGAAATTTCCCGTGCCATCGCTGATATATACACTGTAGTGCTTGAATTTTCACCTGGGATGGTTGACATATTTCTTGCAAACTGCAAATTACACCCTCGGTATTCGAAATTTCCTTTGAGGTGGATGAAATTTCATCTGCGATGGTTAATGTTTCCATTGTGATTGTTGAAGTTTTTCCAGCAAAGGTTGAAATTTCTCCTGGGTAGGCTGAATTATTTCCTGTGATGTTTGAGCTATCCTGGGAGTTGACTGAAATGTCGCTTGAGATGTTTGAAGTTTCTCTTGCGAAGCTGAAATGTCACCTGCGATGGTTGACCTTTTTTGTGTAAAGGTTGAAATTTGACCTGAGATTGTTGAATTTTCATCTGCAAAGACTGAACTTTCCCATGTCATCGCTGATATATCCCCTGTAATGCTTGAATTTTCACCTAGGATGGTTGTCATATTTCCCGAAAACTTTAAAATTATACACTCAGTAATCGAAGTTTCCTTTGAGGTGGATGAAATTTCACCTGTGATGGTTGATGTTTCCATTTTGATGGTTGAAGTTTTTCCAGCAAAGTTTGAAATTTCACCTGGGTAGGCTGAATTATCGCTTGTGATGACTGAACTTTACTGTGTGGTTGAACTTTCACCTGCAAAGTCTGTGCCGTGCAATGTCTGAAATTTCACCTGTGATGGTTGAAGTTTTGCTTGCAAATGTTGAAGTTTATGCCAGTCATAGTGGCACAGTCCTCTAATCCTAGGACTCAGAAGACTGATGCCAGAGAATAAAGAGCTCAAGGCCAATCTGAGCTACGTAAAATTATCCTGTTTTGGGACTGAAATGTTGGCTCAGCAGTTAAGACCTCTGGCCCCTACATTGTAGCTCACACCTATCTGTAACTACAGTCCCAGGAGATTTGAGGTCCTCTTCTCACCTCTGGGAGCACTATACACTTATATGTACATGCAGGCAAAACACCCATATACATTTGATAATATATGGTCTGTCTCAACAAAACAGCATAAACATTTATTTTCACATGATTATTAGGGATAGGTGCCACTTACCTGAATCTTCTTTTTCTAGCCATCTAGTTGTCAGTCAAGGCCAGAGTTTTATACAAATTGACTGAGGAGATAACCACTTGCTGTCTCAGAAGTTTGCTATAACGATTGGCTTCCCTTCCAGCTGATAGGCTGAGAGCCGTTTTTGCTTTCAAGCTACCACAGGCTGTTTTCAGTTTCTTGTCATAGGGTCTTCTCTACAGGGTTTATATCCTGAGAGCATAGTCATCAAAGCCAGTAAGAGCTGTTTATAGAAAGGGTGTGTCAGCTGGATGAAAACTGTAACACTGTGCAGTCAAGTCCTAAAAGAGACCTCCAGTCACTACTGTTGACTGGTTAGCAGCCCTCTGTACCTGGTAGGAACAGCTCAGCATGCATGATATCTAGAAGGTGGACAGTCCTGGGACACTCTCAGTTGCAGGTGAGATCTTTGGTTTGATTTTTTTGCTATATGTGAATTGAAATGAAAGCTGAAGCCACACCTATGTTATTTACCAGGTCAGAATGCTGTTCTATATCATTCTGTCAGGTATTCTATTACAAAGTAGTCTAGCTTATTTACAAGGAAAATACTCACGTAGAGGTTGCCTAAAATGTAACACAGAATAAGCAGTACTATTACCTGACCCAGGATTATTTGGGATAGTTAAAATATAAGGTGCTAAAATACTTTGGACTAAGTTGGTATTGATAATTTTTGTACAAAAATAATCTCGTAGGTAACAAAGTTTAGTAAATTGGTGCTGACTCACTAGCCAGACTTTTGTTCTCAAAACAGACTTTCACATGTTTCTTACAATTGGCAGAGTTCCTTCTGTAGCAGCTGTCGTTCTTCAAAGTATTAACTATTTGCTGAATAAGCTTAAGTTTATAACATGCTTTTATATATATAATTCTGTTTTTTTTCCCACAACTTTCGGGGTTAGTCCTTTTGTTACACCCTGTTCGTGAGCCCCAAAAGACCTACAGGAATCGATTCCATTGCAAAACACAGGAGGGTCTTTTTATTACAAGCTCAACCCCAGGTGGCTGCCCTTTACAAAGACATTTGGGCAAGCGACCCCCGGTTCCAGGAGATCAAGTTTTTTAAAGGAACAAAAATGCCAGTTGGTTAGTACAAGCCTTGGCATTACAGGATTGGGTAAGAGAAACAAAATGCAAGCGGGGTAGTCTCTAGGGAAGCTGACCTTTAAAATGATTGGTCTGTTTTTAGGCACCAAGACCGCTAATGGTTGGGCCTAGCTATATGGGACACATCTGACCTCTAGTTCTTAGGGGCCATGTGACTCCAGTCATACCCTGAGGTTTATCTGGGTGGGGACTGCTGCTGGCTCATTATCTGAAAGGAATGTGGACTTGTGATTCTGCTCCAACCCCAGGAATTAACTCTAACCTTTCACTTTTTATTTCTGTCATAAACATGAAAAACTGAGGCTTAGGAAGGTCGAAACATAGTCCTGGCCATAAAACCAAGAAGGTTAAGAACTGTGATGTCCTCTCTCTGGGATTCAGAGATTCTTTCTGCTGCCTGCTCTCACACACACAAGGTGTTATTGCCATGTCACTGGCCTGCAGTGACACCTGAATACCACCTAAGTGAGGGCTGGGGAAAAAGAGAGCATGGTGACACAAAGAGGACACCAAGTCTAGACTCTGATCAAGGTGTCATTTACAGAATGTAAGGTCACCACTTAAATAACAGAAAATTACAAGCAGTTTTTCATGGCAGCAGCTTTACTTGGTAAAGCGTATGAGGAATCACTCAAAGTCACACAAAATTTGCTGTCTGGTTACCATGGTTGCACAGAATTTATTATCTAGTTCTCAGGATCAAAGGTCTCCTTTGTAGGACTACCAAGGTCAGTCTTTGTGGCACTGAGTTTTAGATTATAGCCAGGGCCAAGAGGCAAAATTGCACTGCTCAGAAACAGCAATATACACTCCAATTCGGCCATCAAATCTAATTAGGCTGCCATATTACCATACAAATGAGAACAGAGAACTACAATTATTAAGATTCAAACAGAACTCTTTGGCATGTTCTAAATGTTTTCCTTCTTTTTCAGGTATAAGAAGGAGAAGTGTAGAATAGTCTAGTTTAATTCTGTTGCTGTAAAAAGAACCTGGCCAGCAACAGTTTTGAAAGGAAAAGCCTTATTTTGCTTCAACTTCTGGGTCATAGTGCATCCTAGAGGAAAGTTAGGTCAAGAACTTGAAGCAGGAATGCTGAAGCAAAAATATTACCTAGATGAATAAATAATACCTAGATGAAAAATGACCTAGATGAATACATAGATGAATGCTGCTTTCTGGCTCATCGTCTACCTCATGCTCACTTAGCTCAGGCCAGCCTCCCTAGGGATGTCCACACTGCGCTGGTCCCACCCACATCAAGGATTAGTCAAGTGGTAACTACAAGCCAATGAGATCTGGGAAATTCCTTGATTGAAGATTACTTTTCCCAGGTAAAGCTGGGTTGCTGTATGTTGTCCAAGTAACCTAATTAGCATAGTAGTTGTTGGAAGTAAAGAGGAGAGCAAAAGACATAAATGTACAAATAATGGAAAATTGAAAGATGCCAACAGCAATCACTCTGGCCCCTCTTGATTAAAGACAGATGGTACAGGTGCTTGAGAATATGTTGTACTGCTCAGCATAAAAGGAGCCTTCTGGAATAAAACTTTGCCACATGGCTGTCTCATTTTCTGGTTCATTATTACATTTTCTTATAGTTCTTGTTTTGTGTCCTAGACGTAGACTACAGAATCTCGGAGCTAACATATATTAGGACAACATTATGCTACAGAGTGAGCCTTTATAATCTCATGCACTAGCTTGAGCAGTCACAGAAGTTGACATGGAAATACAAGGTTGACATGTGCAGTCTGCTTTGTAGGAGCAGAGCTGCCTGACATCATGGCTGCTACTCCCCAAGAAATACATCTTCTCTCCCTACCCTTCACTGTGCTTGTTTTTTTTTTTTTTTTTTCCCCTTGAGGTTGGGTATTTCCAAACAAAGTTGGAGGGAGGGGCTTAAAGTAAAGGGACTTGAAGTAGATAAAAGCAGGATTAATCACCCAGGGTGTCTGATCTTTGTGCTGTTAAAGGGATGGATGCACTTGTTAGGACACGTTAACACATGTGACATAGTCTGTCTAATAACACCTCATGAATTTAGTGCTTAGAAACTCCCTTCTTAATCATATAAGTAACCATAGACATCCTCCCACATCTGCTCTAGAATCACTTCATGCTCAGTTGGCTCATGCTGTGTAGTGTGGAGCCTGTCAGATGTAGGTGAGTCTAGTATGTCCAGCAGACCTTGTCATCTCCCGCTTAGACAGTCATGTCCAGAAGAGCCTCTCATGTCTAGCTGAGTATGTCATAGCCTGCTAAGCCTGTCTCTTGCTGAGTTTTTCACATCCCTCAGAGCCTGTCATTTCCAGTTTTTCCTGTCTACTGCTGAGACTATTATGTCAAGCTGTACCTGTCATGCACATCTGAGCACGTCTCCAGCTGAGCTTGCAATATCCTACTGAGCCTGTCATGTCCAAGAGAACCTGTCAAGTGCAGACCCTATCTTTTGATTTCTATAATGCACTTATGTGGGGGCAGTATAGAATCCAGAAAGCCTGTCAAGTGCAGACCCTATCTTTTGATTTCTATAATGCACTTATGTGTGGGTAATATGGAAGCCAGAAAGGGGCCAGTGAGAGACATAAAAAGAAACGTAATAGAAGAGCAAGTTTAGCAGTGCATGTAAGCTACAAAAGTAAAAGGGGGATTACTGGGTATGGAAGGGTATGGGCGTGGGGGCAGAAAGCTGTGATGGAGGGACAACAATCAAAACTAAGTAGGTATGAAAATGGATAATGGAAATGGAAAATATTTGGTGTGTTAATTAAAATTATTTCAGTTTCAGTTTGTGGAGTTTGCTTGTTTTAATAGGGTTTCATTAGGTAGCCCTAGCTGGCCTAGAACTGGCTATGTGGACCAGGATGGCCTTGAACTCACAGAGATCTGCCTGCATCTGCCTTCCAAGTGCTAGGATTAAAAGTGTGCACCACCACACCTGCCCCTAAGGGGAAAAAAAAAACCAGAGCTAGTGTTGTATGTGGTGATTATTATTTACTATTGATATACTTTTAGTAATGCTGTTGTTGATCCTAAACAACTATATACCTAAATCACCACATAAAAATGAGATTTATTTAATTAACCTAATCATAATGCTGGGCAATAGTTGTTCAATCCTAAACCTCCAAGCCCACGTAGTTTCTACCATTCAGATTTCCCACATTATATTTGCTTTTAATGATATCTTAGGTCGGATCCATCTCTCCACATCGGTCCAAGACCTCTCTCACAGCTCTGCTCTCCCACTTCTGCTCTTCCAGCTAGCCTCCTGCCCTTCTCTCCTCCTCTGTCTCCCACACCTTTCTGTCCACTGGTTCCTCCCTCCCTCTCTTCCTGCTTCCTTTCCATTGCTCAACATTGTGGCTGGTTGTTTTATTTTGGCATGTTTAAACAAAGTTGACACAAGTGATGCTTAGAATAAGTATTGCAATGCAATGTGCAGACTGAAAACAGAGAGTGGGGGAGAGAAATCAGCATTTGAGCAAACAAGGATAAGGTGTATACATTCCAAAATAATATACCAACAAGAGAGTGAGTGGTTAAAGGTTCTTGTTACTAGGCCTAATGACTGAGCTCAACCACTAGGTCCCACATTGTAAAAGAAGAGAGTCTATCCCTGTAGGCTGTCTTTTTGTCTCTACACATATCAAGTGGTAGATGTATGCCCCCATAGACGTACACACATATATTACTATAAATAAATGCAGTATTTCAAAAGATAAAGGTATCACAGTGAAAAGGGCTGGATGGCCAATTAAAAATATGGACTACCAAAGCACTGGCCACAATACTGACCATATATATTCAACCTCTAGGACCCATGTAATGGAAAGAACAAACTCCCTCAAGTGCTAGGACTTCCTCCACACACAGTACATGGCACAAATGCATGTTCATGCACAAACCTCACAGACTAAATTCAACAAAAATAATTTATTATTTTAAAATAATTTCATACTCGATCATATATATTTCCCTCCCCAAACTCATCCCAGATCCTTTCCTGTACTCACCCAACTTCATATTCTCTCTCTTTGCCAGGAGCCAAAGCCAACTAGTGAAACCAAAGCCATTTCGTGGAGCCAAAGCCATTTAGTGGAAAGTTACCAACAGCTGCACTATGACCTAAGGTAATGGGTGATAGATTTATGTGAGAACATCTGCTCATTATCTTGGAGCATCCTTGAGATATCTTAAGGAAACATTCTTACAGTATCTTACAGATGCAGTATCTCGAACCATAAACCACTTTGCTATCTTCTGCAGTAATAAACTATCATTCTCCCTATAAAACTGTGTAAAAATTTCAAATAAACGAGGCCTTGATTAGACAAACTGACTTGGTCTCCATTCTTCAAGTCTCTTGTTCCCACCCCATTCATTTCACCCTTCATTAGGAACCTGTTGAACCCACGCTGGCCGGGGCATCTCTTAAAATAAAACATGTTACCCAACTACTGTTCATGATGCAACCTGCCTTGGAGTGTGACTGATATAAACTGACTGTCACTCTACTGATGAAAACTGATTTTCCCCATTTCCCAGGAGGCATCAATTGCAAAAATTTCTTGGTTAGGAGTTGGACGGTATGTCCACATCTACAACTCTGGACTTGAATTTTGTCAAGTACTAACTTTTGCAGGTTTTGTGCATGCTGTAACTGTCTCTGTGAGTTCATAAATGCAAGAAAAAAAATCTTTCTTTTTTAAAGGCTAGGAAGTATCCAAAGCCTGTAGCTTACAATTTACTCATCCAAATTCTGTAGTGCTCACAGTTTTAGCAGTGGACGGAAGAAAATTTACTTTTTTCCATGTGGGCTCAGGTAATGTATTTGCCAAGGGCATTTAATATTTTTGTACACACCAGTTACATAGTTCACACACACACAAACACTCCAAGGAAGTTTTGCTTCTCTTCAGTCATCTTTCATCATGACGTCTACCCTTGGCAACTTTAGCAAATCCACTTCAAACCTCCCCATACCTCTTCTTAAACCTTACTAAAAAAAATAAATTACACAAATCTGACATTTGGTCTGAGTCTTTCATCTTATAAATCTTATTCCTTCCTTGCACGGCCTGAACTCAAACAATCCATTCCTTCACCAGTAATCTCAACTGAGTCTGTTCTTCCAGTTTAATGAAATTTCATTCTGTATCAAGCACATACGTCAGCCTTCTCACCTTGGCAACTCAGTGCAGACACCAAGTATATGTAAACTGCTGAAACAACAAATACATGGTTTTACTTTTTTTTGAGGCAGAGTCTTACAATAGTATTCTGGCTAGCTGGCAGTGACACTATGTAGAGGAAGTCTAGCCTTGAACTCCTTCAGTCTCCTCTGTTCAAGGTAAAGGTATCACCACCACACACAGTTCAAATTCATGAGTACCTTCTCTATTGTGGTGTGTGAAGGAGGCTGAAGGACAGGGTAGTCAGAGCCCAATGTTTACCTGTTTCCTATTCTGCACTGTTAAATGTTCACTATTCTGCACTGATCACCACAGCCTTCCAACAGATGGTCACGACCTCTTCTTTGCACTTCAGTTTTTTTCATCTGCATTACTACTATTTCATACTAGATTGTTACATGCCTATCTCTCCTCTTTCCTAGAAGTTTCTAAACAGTAGAGATCCTATTTCAGCAAAGTCTACAGCCTTGTGTTCCTCCTTGTCAAGCCTTAATTCTTCCCTAGTTTTTGATGCATAACAGGTCCTCAGCACATGAATGCTCTTCCTTTTCATCTCTTTCACAATATGCTCCTAAGCCACACACTTCTAGTTCCTTGTACAATGCCATTACACACACATGCTACTCTTTCCCTATCATCATCTGGTCTTGCTGAATATGGATGGTCTCTCAATTTCCTATTAAAAATAACAAGATTTTGCTCTTTGTTACCTATAGAGTTTACAACTACCATCAAGTTACTGTCGGATCTAAGTCCACTCTTATTTCTGGCAGTTTCCATTTCAGTCTCCAGTAACACTAAGCCATAATGCCTCTGCCAAAGAGCATGGGGGTTCATTCTCTTCCTGAGAATGTCTTAGTCATTTACCATCTTCTGGAGTATTTTTCTCCAACAAAGTGTCTCAAATCCTTACTAATCTTAAAGGACTAGCATATAGTATTCTCTTGATACATGTGCTTCCTTAAGCCAGAACTACTCTTTAGTTCCCCCATATATATGATCTCAATATTCATTCAATAAAGACTTTTAATTTAGGATAGTATACACTGCTGAGACATCTCTCCAGTCTTTCTATCTTTTCTAATCTTCTAAAAGCTAGCTAGAATTTTTATTTTCTACTCTTCATTAAAAAAAATTAGTCTTTAAAGCCAAGCGCATGCCTTTAATCCCAGCATACGAGGGAGATCTCTTTGAGTTTTAGGCCGACCTGGTCTACAGAGTGACTTTCAGGGATACACAGAGAAACCCTAACTTGAAAAACCATCAAAAAGAAACAAAAGGCTTTAAAGTCAATAAGCATAAAAGGAACACTTTGAGAGTATATTAGTACCAGCCAGCAGAAAAATTGTGGAATAGAATACAAACAGAAAATATTGCTAATTTTTCCATAACCACTGTCAAACAGTGGTATCAATATTTTCTTTGGAGACTTAAAAATATCATATGCATAAATTATAAATAAAAATTTTCAATTATAATGTTATTATGTCTCACATTTTCTTTTTTTTTTTGACATTTTAAAAAATACTGTTCTTTATAGAGAGGGGGGAATTCAAACATTAACTCTTAGTATGGTCAAATTTTGGAGGATTCTTTGTATTTCAGTTTAAGTTTCAAAATCTTTTTTTTTTTTTCAATGCAGTTTATTCAGGAACATTGAACAATCCTCGGACCCCGGGGAAAGCCAGCCCACAGCTTAAATAGCCTCTGGGTAGCCAACCCAGGCGTGCCACGGGGGCAATGCAGATAGGTCCACATACATGGGAGCAAGCCAGATCCTCGGCCTTAGCCAAATGTGGAGTTGTTCGTGACAGAGAGCACTCACCATCGGGAAGGTGGAAGGCGGAAACCAGCTCCATCTTTAAGGCATAGCATTCCGCAGCTCTCTACAGTTCCCCCTTTTTGTTTTAGACGCATCAGGCAAGAGTAGAGGTCTGATCTCTGATATTAGAAATAAATTGGGACTTTGTACCGATGTTCATTTAGGTGTCATCCACCCAAAGAGCATCAGACCGTCCGATACCTTTTTCTCAGAGGCGGGACCTGGGGCATCAACCCGCATGCAATCAGACATGCTCTTCTCTGGGTCCAAAGCGGCTGACCCTGAGTGCAGTGCTTAGCCTCGCTTCCTGAGCGTATCATTTTAGCTTTTTATGGTATCCAACCATGCTTGGGGAGAATGTCCTGCTTCAATGGCTGTAAAGGCCTGAATGATCATGGCTGCATCACACTGTTGTGAGACTCTAATCTTGCATATATACCACAGGCAAACCAAGGAGACCAACACCAGAAGGCCTGCTAACACTCCCGCTCAACCTGGCTGTCAATGAAAGTATGCTGGACTTTGTGTCACTAGCATACAACATGAGAATTTTTTCCTGCGCTGCAAATCTGCCTAAATAATTGTCGAGCTATATTTTAGGTAATTGGACTGGAGAATTCGATACTACGATGGAGCAGCTGAGAGTGGCCATTGTCACAGTAAATTCTACCAGAGTGGACGCAGGACTAGCCACAGGATTATCAACATGGATTGCTGCAGCCATGAATCACATTTTCAATTAACACTTTCTGTACTACCTCTGTGTCTCTTAGCATGCATAAGTGAAAACTTAAGTGAAATAAGTGAGCTGAAATTACATTCATAAGATAAAATAATGTTTTTATTTTCTTTCTTTTTTATTTTTTTATATTTCTTTATTAAATAAACTTTACTCACTTTGTTCCCCCCCCCCCCCGTGGTTCCATCCCTCCTACCATCCTAATCCCTCCCTCCACCCTCTACCTGCATGCCCCTCCCCAAGTCCACTGATATGGGAAGACTTCTTTTCCTTCCTTCTGATCCTAGTCAATTAGGTCTCATCAGGACTGGCTGCATTGTCTTCTTCTGTGGCCTGGTAATGCTGCTTCCCCCTCAGGAGGAGGAAATTAAAGAGCAGGCCAATCAGTTCATGTCAGAGACAGTACCTGTTCCTATTACAATGGAACCCACTTGGATCCTGAACTGCCATGGGCTACTTCTGTGCAGGGGTCTTAGGTTATCTCCATGCATAGTCTTTGGTTGGAATATCAGTCTCAGGAAAGACCCTTGTGCTCATTTTTTTGGTTCTGTTGCTCTAATTATGGAATTCCTGTCATGTTTAGAAAGTTCTCACCAGTCATTGATCAATCATAAGAACACAAACACCTACCCCTTAATATATCTCCTAAAAATATAGTCATTATAGAATACAAGTTAGTCTTTTGTTAAGAAATGTGTACAACTTATTTTTAAACTAAAAAAATGACATCTTACTAGTCCTTACAAATTATGATATTTTATGAATATACATAAAAAATTATGCTCTATTTAAAAGAAAAAGTAACTCAGAAAATTAAATATATTCTTTCATGTAGTAAAACAATTTCCTTTAAGCCTTATTTTTTATGCAGAAAAAAAATAGCCACCATTAGTCATGTTCCTAATTTTCCTCAGCAGACCTAGAGCATACACAGGGCAGAATAAGGGAAGCATTTTTACATGCAACACTTTTAACACAAGATCCTTCCACTCTTTTTCACTGTCCAAAGAGGTAACCACACTAAACTTTTATCATTTCACTTGGAAATTAGGACCCTCACACCCAAGTTTACCTGTCCTATTCTCAAATAAACATTATCTAAAGAAAAGTCTATTTAAAGTGAAATAAACAGATGGGCACACATCTCTCCATGAAAACTGCAGAGCAAAAGGTAATTAATTTGCTCACACATGCCATCACCAAAAAAGGGATCTGTTCTCCTGTATGCTGCTGCAAGATTGCATCTAAAATGCATTATGCTTGGTTGAAAATGCCACACTTAAGAGGTTTCTTAGAAGGTAATATAATTCTGTTTATGTGCCATTTTAGAAATGGCAGAAGTAGAGACAGAAAACCATTCATCTCTTCACTCACTTGAAGACTAGCTGGAAATATTCCCTACCTTAAAGTCAGTATTTTGCAGACAATTACAAGGATATATGCACCAATTACAAGGGTATGTGCCTGATCAAAATGTAAAGGAGACATGTTACATTGGGGAAGAGGCAGTGACAGAAATATACCCCATATCTAAGACTTAAAAACTGATTAGTTTGACTAACAAGGAGGAAGTGAGGACCGGAAGCTAACTCTAGGGGAAAAGGAAAGAGCAACCATGTACAAAGAATGAGAAACATAAGCCCACATGTGCAATCAGGGAGAGAAAAAAATACGTTATAGATGAAGTGAAGATGAGAATTAATAATAAGCCATTTAGAAAACCCAGAAATCTCTACAACAATTTAAAAAAAAGAAAAGAAAACAAGACACCTGTCGGGAGAAGCTAAGGGCCCGTGGGGAAAACTGGTTTAGAGCAGGCAGGACCCTTACTGGAGCTGCATCTTGTTTGTGGGATTTCCAGCCCCACCTGCAAGATAAGAAACGGGGCTGACAGGCTGTTTTCTCCAAGAATCAACAGCTGTTAGCACCGCTTTTCTTTCAAGACAGGGTCTTGCTGGGTAGCTCTGGCTGGACTGGAAACCCATGGCAATCCTCCTGCCTCAGTAGAGTGCATGAGCTTCCATACCCAGGTGCAGTTCTGTTAAAATTTGATGGAATACTTCAAGACTATTCACAATAAAAACGTCTTTTTAATAGTCCTAACATACTACTAACTCTATCTCATAACAAACTGTCGCTTTAGGGGACAAAATTAATCATCAACACCCTTATCCTCCAAAACGACCATCTCCAGAAGAGGTGGTGGTCAAACACCAAAGAATTTACACCCCCCCAAAAAAATGAAACAACGAAAAGAAAAACAACGACAAAAAAAAAACCAACAAAAAACAAAACAACAAACCACTATAACAATAAACAAAAAGAGCAGCCATGGTGGACATTTGACTAGGTCTTTCAAGAAGCAGTAAACAGACCAGAAGAGCATAAAAGTCTCAGAGGCGTCTCCGTGGAAAGAGACAGGAGGAGGATCATCGCCCTACCAAAAACACGGGCCCCTGAATACCCTGCTTGGCTCAGAAGACATGGTAGTCCTGTTTCCTAAAACCTTAGTCTCAGGCGTCCAGAAAAATTGACTCACAACACTGTGGTGTGTGAGAGCGACATAGGTCTATGACTGATTTGGAGGAAGGTTTAGGCTGGGAGAACAAGCAGGCAGTGAGCTCATCTCAGCACTCTGTATCTGAGGCACCCAGGGATTTTCACTGAAAGGCAGGTTCACTTCTACCCCACTGGCCAGTCCCAGGGCACAGGGCTCTCAGATCTCCAACCAAGATGGATGCTCAGCCAGAGTCCTGACCCTGCCCTATGGAAGCCTGCTACAACCCTGCTCCTACAGCCTCGCCCCGACACACCATGGGTGTCAGGCCGATCTCTTTGCCTGATTCTTGTCACTCCCTGTCCTGCCCCAGCCAGTGGATTCCCAAGGGCCCCCCCAAGGGAACTGGGGGCAGCAGAGCTTCCAGGTTTCGGCCCACTGCCCTGTCAGGCAGCACAGGCGGCTGAGCCCCACAGCAATAGCAGCCCTACACTGACCTCTTGGTCCAGCTCCTGGCGCTGCCCACTGGGTATGGATCCACAAGAGGACTGCCAGTCGAGGGTGCAGTTGCCTGGCACCATCATAGAAAGCACCGAGCAGAATGCCTGGGACACGTGACTGTGGCGAAAGAATTCACGCATGGGGACCATTCTCAGGTTTCCCTGTGGTGGAGCTTCTGCTCCCAGCATCTTGGCAGGCTAGAGTGCCCGATGACCTCAGTTTCCTCAACTGAGCAACGCTTTTGGTTGAGCTGGCAGCACTTATCCCTTCACACACACTTAGGGAAGGTCAAAGGCATGGTATTTGTTTCCTTGCCTGCCTCTGTGTTTCAAGTCTCAGCACGTAGTGGCCCCTTTTATTGCCCCAGAGCCCCCGAGCATCCCTTAAATTCCTAAGACAGTATCTTTTGCCCTATGCTATCATGACTTGTCTCCAAGGCAAACTAGAGTTCCCTGAATATGGCCATCCCTTGTTCTCCATAGCAGACCCCTGGTCCAACATCAAAATATCCCGACTAGCTCTGAGAAGTTTGAGGGTTAGCTTCTCAGAGATTTGGTTGCTCTGTCTATAAGATGAAGATGAACAAGAGGCAGATTTAAGTAGCTCTTGGCATAAGCAGTTTCTGGGGAAAAATCATCCATAAGCCACTCTCAGGCTAGTGATTCTGAAGCTTCTAACACTCTTGTTTTGAATGGAAAGCCCATTAAGAGAGAAAATTCAGTGATGAGGAACACTTGCTGTTCTTGCAGACAACTTGAGGGCTGTTCTCAGAAACAGCTGAGCAGCTCACAGCAACCTGAAACTCCAATTTCATGGGATTCAACACCATTTTCTGGCCACAATATACAACAGCACACACTTGGCATATATGCACACAGACACACATGTACATGTAAGCATACTTTTTTACGGTGTTCTTCCTGGAAAGGGCGTAGTAGTACACACCTCCAGTCTGTTGAGGGGCAGAGGATAGCCAATCTCTATGTCTGTGGTATACACAGTGAAATCCAAGCTGGCAAGGACTGCATAATGAGACCTCGTCTCTAAAATAATGAAGACCAGATGGATCTTTTTTTTCCATAGAGGACGTTCATATTCTTCCTAGGCCTGGGTCCTCTTACTGGCTCCACAATGGAGATTGTCCAATTCTCTGATAGGGTTCAAGCCCACCGATTTGACATAGGGTGGAAATAAAAATAACTTGAAACTGCCAGGCATGGTGGTGCATGCCTCGAATCCCAGCACTCTGGCATGCAGGGACAGGTGGATCTCTGTGAGGTCAAGGCCAGCATGGACTACAAATAGAGCCCAGAATCCCAAGTGCTACATGGAGAAACAGTCTCAAAAAAGAAACAAACAACAAAAAACAAAATAACACAGAAGCCAAGATTGGTCTGGAGAGTGCTCCATGCTTAATGCTCTTCCAGAGGACCCAGGTTTAATTCCCAGCATTCAGTGGCTTATTGTGTCTACAGTCCCAGAGAAGCTAAGACCCTTTCCTGCCTCTGTGGTTGCCAGACTTACATTTGGTGGACAGACCTACCTTGAGGCAAAATATCCATATATATTTCACTGAATATATAAATAGATAAATGAGGCAAATATCAAACTGACTGCGGCTGTCAACATTTATAATCCTAGCACTGAAGTGAAAGAGGGAAAGAAGATCAAAAGTTTGACGTCAACCTGGATTATAAAACAAGTTACTGACTTTCCTAGGCTACACATTATTAGAGTCAAAAACAAAACGGGGCAGACAAAATGGCTCAGGGGACAACACTGCCTGCCACACTAACATGACTACAAAGGTGGATCCCTAAAACCGATGGTAGAGGGGCTGCAGACAGGACTCAGAGGTTAAATTCCTGAGTTCAAATCCCAGCACCCACATGGGGGCTCAGGACCATCTAGAATGAGATCTTCAGGTGTGCAGGTGCCCTCTACCAGTATACAGGTGTACATGCAGACAGAACATTGTATACTTAATAAATAAATATATAAATAAATAGATAAATAGATAAATAGATAGATAAACAAATAAATAAGTAAATCTGTAAAAAGGAAAAAATACATTGAGGGAGAAGAAGTTTTCCTCTGACTCCAGCACTCTCTCCAATATGTGTTTTTATGTGCATGTATGCAAGTATATGTACACACACATACGAAAAAATATATATATAATACAGAGCAAATCTTCTCCTGTTGCTTAAGGGCTATAATACTTTTGTAGTTCAAAGAGACTGAAATATTTTCCTGGAACCTACATGTTTGAAATATGTCTTATAAAGCTGGGGAGAACTTTGACTGGACTCTGGAGATAAGCAATGAAGGTAATGGGACAGAATCTTAAACAGGGGAAAAGTCCATGGGATTCAGCCAGTGAGAAGAACCAGAGAACAAAATGCATATGGAATGCTGAGCAAGCTATTCTGTTACTTAGTTTTAAGGATAAAACCTGAAGAGGTGGGTTGAGGCTAGCAACAACATTTCAGGTGCCATACTAGGACATCGGATCACATTCTATAATCCTGTGGGCTATTTTCTTTTTCCTTAAGGCAGGGCTTCTCTTAGAATGTATGGTAGCCCTGTCTGTACTGGAATTCACTTTGTAGACCAGGGTGGTCTCAAACTCAGAGATCTGCCTGCCTCAGCCTGTGTAAATTTCTGACCAGTGTAATTTATCTACCATCTGAGATCTCAATTTGTTTTTACTAGTTTACAGGTGCTAAGAGAGCCCATGACTTTAATCCCAGCACCTGGGAGGCAAAGACAGGTAGATCTCTGATTTTTGTTATTTCATAATAATATATTTTTTATATTAGTTACGGGTCATTTACTTTGTATCCCATCTGTACCCCCTTACCTCATTTCCTCCCAATCTCATCCTTCCTCCCTCATCTCCTCAACATGCCCTCTCTAAGTCCACTGATAGGGGAGGTCGTCCCATCCTTCCATCTCAACCTAGATTATAAGGTCTCATCAGGACTGTCTGCAATGCCCTCCTCTGTGACCTAGCACGGCTGCTCCTCCCTCAAAGGGGTGGGTCAAGGAGCCTGCCACTGAGTTCATGTCAGAGACAATCCCTGTTCCCCTTACTAGGTTAACCTACTTGGATGCTGAGCTGCCATGGGCTATGTCTGATCAGGGGTTCTAGGCTACATACATGCATGGTCCTTGGTTGGAGAATCAGTCTCAGAAAGGCCCCTGTGCCCAGATATACTTGGTCGTTGTGGCGATCCCATCCTTTCCATGTCTTACAAACTCCCCCTTTGTTCATGATTCCCTGCACTCTGCCCGAGGTTTGGTTATGAGTCTCAGCATCTGCTTTGATACACTGCTAGGTAGAGTCTTTCAGAGGCCCTCTGTGGTAGGCTGCTATCCTGTTTTTTTCTTTTCTCCTACTTCCCATGTCCATCCCATTTGTCATTCTAAGTGAGGATTGATCATCTTGTCCCAGAACCTCTTCTTGTTTAGCTTCTTTAGCTGTACAGATTTTAATATGTTTTTCCCATCTTATAGGTCTAGTATCCAATTCTACGTGGGTATATACTGTGTGTGTCTTTCTGCTTCTGGAATACCGCACTCAGGAAGAAGATTTCTGATTTTCAATCCAGAATAGTGTACGGAGGGAATTTGAGGAGAGGCAGGGGGTTGTGGAGAGTCTGAGAGAGAGAGAGAGAGGGAAAGAGAAAGAGAAAGAGAGAGAGAGAGAGAGAGAGAGAGAGAGAGAGAGAGAGAGAGACTTAGAAAGAAAAAGCAAGCTGAGCCGGCTGAACACTTAAATCCAAGCACTCTGAGGATATAGGCAACTCTTGAGCCTAGGATACACAAGAAATGGCATCTCAAAAAAACCTAGAGTGCTGAATAAGTACTGAACCTTACAAATGAACTGTGGAAAGATAAAGACTGAAGACCTTCTACTATAATATTGTTCTTCATGTTGTAGAAATTAAAATACCCAGCACAAAAGTGATGTTTTTGTATTCGGATATCTATTGAATCTAGCATCATACCCTATTCACAAATATTCATGAGCTAGCAAAAGCATTAAACATGGATAATTAAATTCTACTGCTTTCATTTGTTTAGGTTGTCAAGGTTCTGACTATGTTTTTAACAAGTTGTCTTAGTCAGGGTTTCTATTGCTTTGGAGGGACACCATGACCACAGCAACTCTCATAAAGGAGAGTGTTTAATTGGGGCTGGTTTACAGTTCAGAGATTTAGTCCATTATTATCATGGTGGGAACCATGAGAGCATGCATGCAGACATGATGTTGGAGAAGGAGCTGAGAGTTCTACATCTGAATCCAAACACAGCATGAAGAAAGACAGAGACAGACACTGGGCATAGGTTGAGCTTCTGAGACCTCAAAGCTCACCCCCAGTGACTCACTCCATCCAACAAGGCCACACCAACTAATCATGCCACTCCCTAGGAATTCAAATATATGAATCTCTGGGGAACATCAATGAAGCTGTAGGCTATGGCGTAGCTTAGAAATTTGTTTACTAAACAGATTCTTCACAGATGCCACCACATTCCAAATGAGTGTAAGACAATTTAGAGTTGAATTCAACTCACCATGGTTTGATTGTCCAATAAAAGGCAATATCAAGAAAGTTTTTGATGGGAGCTACAAAATAAAAATATATGATAGAATTCAAATTCAGGATAACACAGACTACAAACCTAATTTTAGCCTAATATGCCTGGACTCTAGGGCCAATTCTCAAATATCACAAAAATGAATGAAAAGGTTAATAGAAAATCTGGTCTACATCTAATTTAGTAACAGATGTTCTTGGGACTGATTTCTATAATTTACTGTTTGTTTTTTTAATCTGGTTGTCTTCTGACCTCCATACATGCAAATGTAGCAAGTGCATGTCCAAAAACACAGAGACACACTCATTTCTTCCTCAGTTTGCAGACAAAAAAGAAAAAGAAAAACAACAAAAAACAAAAACAAAACAAAACAACAACAACAAAAACACTTTTAACCACATGTGTGTTTGAGTTGTCCTGCCTGCTGTTGTCCAATCTCTTTTTTTGCAGTGCTGGGGTTGAACCCAGGGTCTCACATAAACATGCACGTGAGCAAGTGTAACACCACCCTGAGCTATAGCTGCAGCCTTCCCATCAGAGCCTGGGAAGAGTTTGTTAGGTCTCTGACTCCCACTACTGAACAACAACATTTTTTTTAAATTCCTACTTCTGTTTCAAACTTTCAAAAGTTGATAAAATCTTGTACAACCACACTGGAAATCCATCTGGCGCTTTCTCAGACAACTAGGAATAGCGCTTCCTCAAGATCCAGCCATAGCACTCCTAGGCATATCCAAAAGAGGCTCAAGTACACAATAAGGTCATTTGCTCAACCATGTTTGTAGCAGTTTTCTTTGTAATAGCCAGATGCTGGAATTTGCAGGTAAATGGTTGGACCTGGAAAGGATCACCTGATTGAGCTGTCCCAGAAGCAGAAAGTCACACACGATATATACTCACTCATATAGACATGTAATATAGAATAAACCTACTAAAATCTGTACATCTAAAGAAACTAATCAAGAGAGAGGACCCTGACTAAAATGCTCAATCCCCATCCCAAAAGGCAAAGAGGAAGGACATCAGAAGAAAAAGAAAACAGGACACAAGGTAAAAACCCGCCAGGGAGGGCCTGTTAAAGGCTCTGCCCTGCAGACTATCAAATTAGATGCTGAGACTTATGTCTAACTGTTGGGCAATGTGCATGGAATCTTATGTACGAAGTGGGAAATAGTAAGATCTGGAGAGGACAGGAACTCCACAAGGAGAGCAACAGAACTAGAAATTTGAACACAGGGGTCTTCCCAGAGACTCATATTCCAAACATATACCATGCATGATAACCTAGAACACCTGCACAGATGTAGCCCATAGCAGTATAGTGTCTAAGTGGGTTACATAGTAATGGGAAGAGGGATTGCCTCTGACATAATCTGATTGGCCTGCTCTTTGTTCACCTCCCCCTGAGGGGGGAGCAGCCCTACCAGGCCACCGAAGAAGACAATGCAGCAACTCGTGATGAGATCTGATAGACTAAGTTCAGAAGGAAGTAGAGGAGGACCTCCCCTATCAGTGGACTTGGGGAGGGTCATGCGTGAAGAACGGGATGGGGGGGTGGGATTGGGAGGGGAGGAGGGAGGAGCTTATGGGGGGATACAAAGTGAATAAGGTGTAATTAATAAAAATAAAGGAGTTTATACAATCTCTCTATCTCTTTATATATATACTGGTTTTTCAAAACAGGGTTTTTCTGTGTAGCCTTGGCTATCCTAGAACTCACTCTGTAGAGGAATCTGGCATCTAACTCAGAGATCTGCCTGCCTCTGCCTCCCAACTTCCCAGAATAAAGGCATGTGTCACCACTGCCCAGCATATACATACACACACACACACACACACACACACACACATATATATATATATTAATATATATTAAAAGTTTAATATACCTACATATATATACTGTAAACCTTTAGAACTGCTTTTGGAGAAAGGATGAAACTATTTTACTTAGAGTCTACCATATTCCAGACTTTGTGATAGTTTATTTGCTATAGGAAAGAAAACCCACAACATTCCAGACAGCCTCAGGGATTTCAGGATATTGAACTGACTAGAATTCTCTATTCCAATCTATGGAATATTCTAGCTTTACACAAATCCATTGTATAAGTATCTAGGAATCACTTGTTTTTGTTCCAAGTGGGGAAAGCACAGCAGTGATTGTTAGCCATGATAAAAGCTTACATAACATGTGTCATTTTTTGGGAACCAACATTAATTTTTTTCTATTGTGCTAAAACATGATGTCATAATAACTTATGGAAGAAATAGTTTATTTGGGTTTAGCTCTCTAGTTTAACCTTACCTAACTTAAGGTTTATGAGTCTGCGATGGCAGAGCAGAGGCACGGGCACAAGCAGAAAGCATAGCAGCAAGAAAAGGAATTTGAGAACACACTTCATGAACCACAAGCATAAAGTAAAAAGAGTGACCTGGGAAGTAGAGTGAGGCCTTAAGCACTCAACACCCACTCCTAGAAATATACTTACTCCCAAAACTCCTCAACCAGAGTCATTTATTTTGCAAGTTGCCTTCTTCAGCAGACTAAGTAGCTGGGTGACAGGTCAACACTACCAGGCCCAGATTGACAAAATAATCTAGAAGCAGAAAATTAGGAATTCAAAGTTGCTTTCAGCTACACCTAGTGATTTCAAGGACAGCCTGGGCTACAGGAGGCCCTATGACAGTGGTTCTCAACCTTCCTAATTCTGAGACGCTTTAACAGAGTTCCTCATGTTGTGGTGAACCCCAACCATAAAATTACTTCATTGCTGTTTTGTAACCGTATTTTTATTACATTTATGAATCATAATGTAAATATACAGGTTATCTAATATGTGACTCCTGTGAAAGACTCATTTGACCCCCAAAGGTGTTGTGATCCACAGTTTGAGAGCTGCTGCCCCATCAAAAAGTACAAAGGAGAAAGATGAGTGGAGAGGACAAAGAAAATGAGAAAGGGTGGAAAGTGCCTAGATTATTTTGTCACGCTGGGCCTGTAGTGTTGACCTGTCACCCAGCTACTTAGTGTAGTGAAGGAGGCAGCTTGAAAAACCAATGACTACATGGGCAACTTATATAGACCCTGTCTCAAAAAAAAAAAAAAAAAAAAACAAAAAAAAAAACAAAAACAGGCTAGGAATATAGCACAGCAGTAAGCCATTTAGCCAGAATGCTTTGTAACGCTACTTAAAAAATAAAAATCACATTCTTCATTCTACCCTGCAGTTTTTGCCTATCTCCTAATTGATTTTTTAAATTTGTGTTCGATCCAGTTCTTGGTATTATAAAGTTCTATGGTTTGCCTAAGACACAATGCCATGTATCCACAACTACAGTACCACAAGCACACAAGATATATTTATCTTGTGTCTGAAAATACCCTCTATACTTAGTCTATTTGATCCCATTCCTTGGACAACCACACTTTTTCACTGCCTCTACTCTTTTACCCTTTCTACTTAGTCCTTTTAGACAGGTTGCCTTCACTTAGGAATACAGAGTTCAAATTCAACATGCCCTGATGGCTCACTTCATTAGTCATTGATCATATCCCATTACATCAAACTTCTTGGGTCTCTTGATCCCATCTGTCAATAATTACTGAAAGATATCTTGGTTGCTACCACTTTAAAGATCATCAGTAAATTTGGTGCAAACATTGACCAGCAGAGAAGGTTTAGGTATTCAGATGAGCTAGGTAAATATTTGGGTATAGTGCTAATGGGAAGTAGGATAAGCATATAATTTGCTGTGTTAGTACAGCCAACCATCTCCAAAGTGGCTATATCATTGTGCATCCCCACTAACAATAATTGGAGGTTTTGTTGTTAGGTAGCCACACCAACACCTGGCACACTCTGAGGTTATGGTTAAAATTTAGCCATTCTAACATGTGTATTTCCTGTTTGGGGTTTTGGGTTTGTTTTGTTTTTAAAGGGGCTTTTCATTTCAATTAAGTAGGTGTGAAGAACACACCTTCAAGAAGAATCTAAGGCTGCAGAGTCAGACATGTGCAATGCTAGCACAAACACCAGTGGTGACTGACCTAGGCTTGCAGATCATTAGAACTGTGATAGCTGTGTGGTTACAAAGTTCCACACTCTTAAGTAATTACCCCAGCCTCACCCTCCCAGGGTCCTGTTATTTCTAATTCACAGTTGTATGGAAAACAAGGTTTTCTCCACAATGCATTTGTGGCATTGCAGCAGAAATGCCTGTTGTCTTCTTATAGAACACACTATCTGAAGACTTCACTTTTACAGTTTATCTAATTCTCTGAATCTTTCCTTGGGATTTCTTTTTTCTTCTTCCAGGACAAGCTTACAAGAGAATACCTTAAAAGGCCTCAAATGCCCTTGATTTTCTTCAACTTACCAAGGCTGAATCAGGACCAGGTAAATCAATTAAATAGTCCTATATCCCCCAAGGAAATAGAAGCAGTCATTGAAAGTCTCCCATCCAAAAAAAAAGCCCAAGACCAGAGTGTTTCAGCGCAGAATTCTACCAGATCTTCAAAGAAGAGCTAACTCCAATTCTCTTCAAACTATTCCACAAAATAGAAACAGAAGGAACACTACCAAACTCATTCTGTGAAGCCACAGTCACCTTGGTACGTAAACCTCACAAAGATCCAAGAAAGAAAGGGGATTTCAGGCCAATCTCCCTTATGGACATTGATGCAAAAATACTATACAAAATACTTGCCAACCGAATACAAGAACACATCAAAGATATCATCCACTATGACCAAGTAGACTTAATCCCAGGCATTCAGCTGTGGTTTAATATACGGAAATCCATCAATGTGATCCACCATATTAACAAAATGAAAGAAGAAAACCACATGGCAATCTCTCTAGATGCTGAAAAAGCATTTGACAAAATCCAACATCCATTCATGTTTAAAATATTGGATAGATCAGGGATACAAGGCACATATCTAAACATAGTAAAGGCGATATATAGCAAACGTATAACCATCATCAAACTGAACGGAGAGAAACTTAAAGCAATCCCACTGAAATCAGGGACAAGACAAGGCTGCCCACTCTCTCCATATCTCTTCAACATAGTTCTGGAAGTCCTTGCTAGAGCAATAAGACAGTTGAAGGAGATCAAGGGGATACAAATTGGAAAGAAAGAAGTCAAATCATCAGTATTTGCAGATGATATGATAGTAGACGTGAGTGTCCCCAAAAACTCTACCAGGGAACTCCTACAGCTGATAAACACCTTCAGCAAAGTGATCTGATACAAAATTAACTCAAAAAAATCAGTAGCCCTCCTGTATACAAAAGACAAAAGGGCTGAGAAAGAAATTAGGGAAACAACACCCTTCACAATAGCCATAAATGACATAAAGTACCTTGGAGTAACCCTAACCAAGCAAGTCAAAGACTTGTATGAAAAAAATTTCAAGTCTCTGAAGAAAGAAATAGAAGAAGATATCAGAAAATGGAAATATCTTCCATGCTCATGGCTTGGCAGGATTAACAAAGTAAAAATGGCCATCTTACCAAAATCAATCTACAGATTCAATGCAATTCCCATCACATTACCAACACAATTCATTACAGACCGGGAAAGAAAAATTCTCAACTTCATATGGAATAACAAGAAACCCAGAATTGCTAAAACAATCCTCTACGATAAAAGATCTTCTGGAGGTATCTCCATCCCTGATTTAAGCTGTACTATAGAGCAACCGTTATAAAAACTGCATTGTACTGGCATAGAAACAGAATGGTGGATTAATGGAACTGAACAGAGGACCCAGAAATAAGCCCACACACTTATGGACACCTGATCTTTGACAAAGATGCCAAAACCATACAATGGAAAAAAAAAGATAGCATCTTCAACAAATGGTGCTGGTCTAACTGGATGTCTACATGTAAAAAAATGAAAATACTATTTTCATACTTATCACCCTGCACAAAACTGAAGTCCAAATGGATCAAAGACCTCAACATAAAACCGGATACATTAAATCGGTTAGAAAAAAAAAGTGGGGAATACCCTTGAACTCATTGGCACAGGAGACAACTTCCTGAACAGAACACCAACAGCACAGGCTCTAAGAGCAACAATCAATAAATGGGACCTCATGAAACTGAAAAGCTTCTGTAAAGCAAAGGACACCATTAACAAAACAAATCGACAGCCTACAGACTGGGAAAGAATCTTCACCAACCCTTTATCTGACAAAGGGCTAATATCCAGTATATATAAAAACTAAAGAAGCTGAAAAACAGCAAACCAAGTAATCCAATTAAAAAATGGGGAAGAGAGCTAATATGAATATGACAGAGAAACAATTCAATAAATGCTCAAGGTCAATAGCCATTAGGGAAATGCAAATCAAAACTACCCTGAGATTTCACCTTACACCCTTCAGAATGGCCAAGATGAAAAACTCAAGTGACAATACATGTTGGAGAGGTTGTGGAGAAAGGGGAACCCTCCTCTACTGCTGGTGGGAATGTAAACTTGCACAACCATTCTGGAAATCAATCTGGCGCTTTCTCAGACAACTAGGAATAGTGCTTCCTCAAGATCCAGCCATACCACTCCTAGGCATATATCCAAAAGGGGCTCAAGTACACAATAAAGACTTTTACTCAACCATGTTTGTGGCAGCTTTACTTGTAATAGCCAGAAGTTGGAAACAGCTCAGATGCCCCTCAACTGAAGATTGGATGCAGAAGTCGTGGTACATGTACACAATGGAGTACTACTCTGCAATGAAAAATAAAGAAATCATGAAATTTGCAGGTAAATGGTGGGGCCAAGAAAAGATCATCCTGAGTGAGCTATCCCAGAAGCAGAGGGACACACACACGGTATGTACTCACTCATATAGACATATAACCTAGGATGAACCTACTAAAACCTGTACATCCAAAGAAACTAATCAAGAGAGAGGACCCTGACAAAAATGCTCAATCCCTATCACAAAAGGCAAAGAGGATAGATATCAGAAGAAGAAAACAGCAAACAACCTAGGAACCTGCCACAGAGGGCCTCTGAAAGCCTCTGCCCTGCAGACTATCAAAGCAGACACTGAGACTTATGGCCAAAAGTTGGGCAAAGTGCAGGGAATCTTATGTAAGAATTGGGAAATAGTAATATCTGGAGAGGACAGGAACCCCACAAAGAGAGCAACAGAACCAGAAAATTTGAGCACAGGGGTCTTCCAAGAGACTCATACTCCAACCAAGTACTATGCATGGAGATAACCTAGAACCCCCACACAAAAGCAGTCTATGGCTGCGTAGTATCCTAGTGGGTTACATATTAGTGGGAAGAGGGACTTCTTCTGACATAATTGATAGGCCTGTTGTTTAATCACCTTCCCCTGAGGGGAGAGCAGCCTTACCAGGCCACAGAAGAGGACAATGCAGCCATTCTCTATGTGATCAGAAAGACTTAGATAAGAAGGAAGGATAGGAGGTCCTCCTGTATCAATGGACTTGGGGAGGGGCATGTGCGAAGAAGGGGGAGGGAGGATGCGAGAGGGAGGAAAGGAGGGAGGGGCTTATGAGGGGATACAAAGTAAATAAACTGTAATTAATAAAAAAAATTAATAGAGCTAGGTATGTAATACTTCTTGATTTCTCTCATTATTCCTCATATTTCTGTGTTACCTTAAAAATATCTCAGAAATATATCACCATTTCTCTATCCCTTCCCATTTTGCATGTTACAGTCTTTACAACAACAGATATCTAAAAGAATTGGCATTTTTTCCTTGTTCACTTGAATCTACCTTTCAATTACTGTGTGGTCTTAAATTAAAATATGAGTCAGGCACTTCCTTTTTGATATCTCTTGATGATTTTCTAAGTCCTACAGAATACTACAGATCCAAACACTGTCTACTCCATGCTCTTGACTTTCATATGCTCTGCCCTAGACCTTTCTCTCATCTTTTAAGCTTGGCTACGGAGCTTAACTTTTCCATGAAACAGCAGTGGTTCTCAACTGTAGGTTGAGGTCCATTGGGGGCGGGGCCAAATGACTCTTTCACAGGAGTCACCTAAGAACTTCAGAAAACAGATGCTTACACTTCAATTCATAACAGTAGTAAAATTACAGTTATGAAGTAGCAACAAGAATAATTTTATGGTTGGAGTCACCACAACATGAGGTCACAGCATTAGGAAGTATGAGGGCCAGCCTGAGTTAGAGGCTCCTATCTTCCACAATATCATTCTAAAATTTCCCCCACTACTTCATTTTATTTTCTTTGAACTCTGTGCAGTCAAAGACGGTATTTTAATCCTCTTTAAGCCCAGAAACTGGCACCAAGTAAACATGGAGTTTACAAGAAAGAATGAATGAGGTGAGTAGACAAGGCATACGAAATAAACTGAATTTTCTCCCCAATAGTTTGTTCTGAGTATAATTATTAAGTTACATTAAAGCAAATTTATCAAAATTTTAGCAAAGAGATCCAAGGGAAAACTCAGTTCACTTCTAATTCATTTGAATTATTTTTGTTTTGATACAATATCTTAGTATGAAAGACAGGCTGACAAAATAAAACTCTGTGTCTTCAACCTCCCACACATCCTGAGATTACAGGTACTTACCACCATGCCCATTATAAATTTCTTGTTTTTAAAGATCTCTTATATTACCCTTATAGTGTGTGTGTGTGTGTGTGTGTGTGTGTGTGTGTGCAAGTGTGTGCACAGTAAATGAGTTATCTTCCTCCATCACTTTTTAGTCTTGTTTTATGATCTCTCACTGAACCTGGAACTGGCTGTTCTCTGGTTGAAAAGTCCCTAAGCCATACCTGTGCTCATCTGGCCAACCAATCACCCCCCTAACACACACACACACACACACACACACACACACACACACACACACACACACCAAGAGTTTCTGGCACACACTAACACAAACTGCTTTCATTTGAGTAGTGGTGATCTGAGTGGTCCTCATGCTTGTAGAGAAAACACTTTATCCACTAAGCCACCTTCTTAGCACCCCTATAATCCTCCTTTGTCTTTGTAAGCAAACATTTCTTAAGATATTTGATCAGATTTAACAAATATATTTTTAAGTCAGTGAGATGGCTCAATGAATAGGAATACCACAATGACCTAAACTCCAGGCCACAGGACCCACAAGATGGAAAGAGAATCAGCATTGGAAATTGTTCTCTCACCTCCACATGTACATGCCCATAACACACAATAGCACAGAAGCCTGCATGTACCTTCCTTATTACATTAAAAATATAATAAGGACAAAAGTACAACATTTTCCGGGAATTATATTTAGTAAGGGTTAAAGAATAGTAACTGCTGTGACTTGGGGAGATTGCTCTGTAAAAACACAACTTGATGCTCTCCCAGGACCTGAGTTTGGTTCTTGGCACAGACACCAGCTGGGTCACAATTGCTTGTAACTCCAGCTCCAGGGGATCCAGTGCCCTCTTCTGGAAACCAAGGCACATGCACTCAGGCATGCATACCCGACACCCAAACATAAAAAGACTAAAGATGCTACAATTAAAAGGCGCACTTCATCGTTACATTACTTCTTCAGGCTCCCAAGTTCCAGTTCTCTGTCATCTGTCTTAAGCACTGTAAGGCAGGACTACCAAAGTGTCCCAAATTTTCTGAAGCATTACTGAATTTGTTACCTTTTCCCCTAATGAGAAATACCTTTGATGGTAACTGTCTTTCACTAAAGTGAAAATAAATCAACACAAGAAATGAGTTATTACAAATAAAGCAGAGATCACAAAATTGGGAGACAGAAAAAGTTAGTTTTCTTTTTAATTTTTGAAAATTTATTTATGCATAGAAGTGTTTTGCCTGCATGCATGTACATGTTCCTGGTGGCCAAAGAGATCAGAAGAGGGCAGTAGATTCCTTGGAACTGTAGTTATGGATAGTTTAACCACCATGTGGGTGCTAGAAATTAAACCCATGTCCTCTACAAGCTCAATAAGTGCCCTTACAGCTGAACCATCTCTTTAACCTCACAAAATTGTCAGTCCTGACTGACTTACACAAGACTGTGAAAAACTAATCTTCAGGTAATCTCACAGGTCAAATCTACTTGTGTCAGATCTGTTTGTGTCTCTTTAAAGAGTCCTGATAGTGTTTGTGTGCATGCTTGCACTCAAAAGTAAGAGAAAGTGGATCTGTAATTGAAGCATTTATGCTAACTGATCCCAATGTCATAGTCATTAAATGATTCTTTCATATTCATCAAAAATAAAGTTATTATAATCAATTCTAAACCTGTCACTTTAGAAATTAATCAACTGACAATTTTTTAAATAAGAAGGCCAGTCTTGAGTGTTTCAATAATAGCTTGTTACATAAAATGCCTCAAAATTTTATCATAAGACCAGCAAAGTGGCTCAATGGGTAAGGACACCTGCCAACAAGTCTGATGACCTGAATTAGATCCCTAGAATTCACATGGAGGAAAGAGGGAATCCACTCCCACAAATTGTCATCTGAGCTCCACAACTGTACCATGTCAAACTGATAGGAGCAAACACCCACACACATGTACACAGCTAAAAGAAAAATAATAACATACACTATTCCATATACACTGTAACTCTGTTGCAATTCAATCCATTTTTATGTATGTATCTGTAATTTTTAACATGGTACCTTCCCATCTCTGAGGATATTGCTTCCAATTCAACATCTAAATTGGATCAGCATTGCCAATTTTGAATAAAATTTTAAACATAGAATGTGTTTAAAGATCATCATTTTTGGAAAACAAGTTTGATCAAACTTTTACAATTTTGTAATACAAAAAATGCAAAGAGTAATATTTCACATTAAAAAAGCAATGCAGCACAAGGAAACATCACATAAAACATCTAAACTTGTTTGTGAATTTTTAGTTTTATTAACCTGCAACAATTCCTTTTTGCTCTTGAGTTAAGTTGTCCAGTGCATTTGGTGTCCCTCAAAAGACAAACAATTAACCAAAAAAAAAAAAAAAAATGGTAACAACAGAAAAGACACAGACTTTAAAATAGCAAGACTCCATGATGGTTTAGAAGAGAGACAGTGTCTTTGTAACATGCGAAATTAGAGAAAAAGGAGATAAAAACTGGAGAAAAGGATGACAACAAATCTGTTCTTCCAAACTTTATGATTCATGTTTATGAAACAGCAATGTTCCCAAAAAGTGAATATCAGTGTTACACAACAGAAAGTAAGAAAAAGGCCACAGGAAAACTGACAATCAAACCCCAACCACATAAGCATGCATTTGTCTCTGGCCTAAATGATTAATTTTACATAAAAGAAGTAAATACAACCAATCAAGGAATGTTACAATGCCAAATTAGCCACAATCATGAGAGTTAAGCTACCACAGAAATTTTCTTACTGACTATCCAGATCAACTCCCACAGCATTCAGAAGACACTGAGGCCCTGTCTCCTAACAGTTAGTACCACCAGTGACTGCTGGGATTCAGGAAAGCTGGGATTCTTTGCTCACTCACCTCCCGTACACAATCTCTGCCTTTAGATGCTTTTCATTTACCACAAACCACAAATGTAAAATGAAGTTCTGTCAAATCTATCAAAAACATTGTGGCAGCTAAAACAGAAATAAACATAGCATAGTACTCACTGTTCACACCAATTTAAAAGCAAAATTAAGTAATAATCCACAAGGAAATCAACAAAATGTCCTCACTAAAAGAAAAAAAAAACCTTCGGTATTTTTAAATTTTCACCCACTTAGAAAACGGAATATAATGTTCGAAATAGTAAGTACTTGTTTGGATCCATGACAACAAGAAGAAATATTACAAGGCCCATCTTTGTGTAGATTCTTTACAACCAAATCATTCAGCAGATTTCCGTTGCCACACTCATTTAAACAGTAGCTGATTTTTCAAGGTTCTTCTCAAACCCCAGTTGTTCATTCTTTCTGAATGTTGCCACAGATTTGTATACTCTACCTACATATCACCAGGATCTGAAGAACCCTCTTCCTTTAGAGCCAATCAAAAAGGGCCTGCTTAGAATGTAAACACTCTTCTGCTGTAGATTTAGACTCTGGAATGTGTATCCAAACTGATATCACTGCATTGTTTTTTGCCTGTTCCACACAAGTAAACTTGACGCAGGCAATTAATCTGAGGTACGATCCAAGCCTGTCATTTATAATTTTTGACACAATTGAATTGTTTAAAGCTGTGTTTTAATCTCGAAAAAGTTGGGATGGAAAGGAGAAGCCTAAGGTGGCTAAGTATGTTAGCTGCAGGTGCAAAACATAAGCCAGTTTTCTTCAAAAGGCTAATTGGTATCTTTTAAAACCCTTGTTTTCAACAAAACTTTATGTAACACCACCTGGAAACACAGGACATTTCCAATTTGGGATAGAGGAGGGGGCAGCTCTGCTCCCAGAAAAAACAGGGAATCCTGAGGTTCCCCTCTCACTTTCCCAGTTGCTTTCAGTAAGGTACAATATTGGCCAGCTTGGGTCCCTTCTCGTTTTGTACCCCTACGCAATCTTGGGCGTAATTTGGGACAAATAACCCACTGATTAGGCTCTTCCTCCTATGTATGTAGGCTCTCACTTAATTAGAAACTGTACCTTGGAATCCTGTCTCGTACCGCCACTGCATAAGAGGAGATAACCTGACGCTCTCTACCTGGAGAAAAATGTAACCCAACCCTGGCCAATATATTTATCTCAGGTAAATAGAAAGGGGCGATGTGTCCCATCATCGGGGATTCCCTCAAATCATCCCCCTCTGGGCCTAAGAAGCCCAGCTCCTTCCCTAGCCCAGAGCCTCACCCAGCACTGTCTGATCTCTAAGTGAGACCTGGAATCCTGTACCTCTGTAGTGCACCCGAGAGGTCGATGTAGCTGAACTTGTCCTTCAGGCTCCAGGACCTGGGCAGTGGAGTCTTCTTCTGGTCCACGGCCGGGTAGAGGCTCTTCAAACGCTCTGTGGCTCCTGCTCAGAAACAGGCCGACGCACTACTCGAAGTCTCCAGGGCCGGGACCTGAACACCTGCAGATGATCCCGGAATGCCTGCAGCCCAGCCAGGGACATGGCGTGGCCAGGCGGACCGCTGGCGAGGTTGGCCTCTACAGCGGTGGCCAGGGGCGGCATGAGTGCTGGCGGGTGGGGCAGCATGGAGGCCACCTCAGTTCCTAAGCCTCCACCGGGTGAGCCAGCCTGGGAGGAGTCGATGCTGGAGGCCATGGGCGCGGGCAGGGCATCTCCGGAGCCAGAGGCCCCACTGTTAGCTGGTGGCAGAGGCTGCTCAGACATCCCTGCAGCCACTCAGAGAGCGGCTTCTCCACTAGTCACCGCTTCCTCCCGTGCTTCCCTGGTCTCTGTCACTGTGACGCCCAGAGGCGCTGTCACTGTGACGCCTAGTCTGCGCGCCCCGGAAGTCGGAGCGCAGTGTTGGAGGAGACCCGCTAGGGGTGGGCCTGGGGGCACGAGGAAGCCTCCGCCAGGCGCTGGCGGTCAGGTGACCCGGAGTGGTGGGACAGCAAGGGGTGCTGGCTGGCGGGCATGGATGAGGTGGGGAAAAGAAGCAGAGAGCCTGCGAGGGGCGCTGCTCTCCCGTCTGTTTCCGGTGGGCAGACAGGCTGTGGAGACTCTGCGCGGGGGTGGCGGCAGCTGAGGGGGTGGTGCCAGGTGCGCCTGCCTGCTGGTTGTTTGGCAGCCTCTCAGGTGCAGGCTCAGCCCTGCTTCTCTCCTTGAGCCATTCCCTCAGACTCAGCGAGCCTGCTTTGCACCCAGGGAGAGCAATTGAGCCCTGCTGGACCACAGGGAGCTTAGCCAGGGATTCCCTAGTGAGTCCACAAAGGGCCGCAGGAAACCATACATGAAGGAGAAGTCTCTCTCTTAAAACATTTAGTCTTTCGTTATTTAATTAAAGGATGAGGAGTCCCTGCGAAGTTCCTGGGGGCAAAAGGAGCCACTTTGGGAATACCAACCAAGACAGATAGATGGTCAAAGGGCAGGAAGGGGAAATGCTTGTGCATTTAGGAAGAGCTTCTGGAGATTTCTAATCATTTTATGAGCGCATTAATTCTCATCATAGGCTTCTTTGTTTGGTAGCAAAAAATTATGCCCTTTTTTTAACATGGGAATCCGTACTTGCTGCATAGCAAACACCCCCAAAGTCAGTGACATACGATTTATTATTAAACATATCTGTGGAGCAGGTTTCTCCTGACTTAGTAACTGACCTATTGCTAAAAAAAAAAAAAAAAAAAAAAAAAGAGAGAGAGAGAAAAAAAATACCCACTCATGACTCAGGTGACTCGTGTAAAAGAACGCTTATACTTAGAGGCTTACTCAAAGTTTTAATGTGTTAGTCCATGATCACCAGGACAGGAAGCATGACAGCAGAGAGTTAGGCTTTGTGGTGGAGAAATAGTAGAAGAGCTCACAAATTGATCTGAAAGTTGCAGGCAGAGAGCCAGAGACCTAGAGAGGAAAACAGAGAAAGAGGAAAACAGATAGAGATTGGGGCTGGTGTGAGTTTTTGACAACTCAAAGCCCAACACCAGAGATATACTTCCTCCAATATGGAACCTCCTAATCCTTTTCAAACAATTCCACTAACTGGAGACCAGTTAAGTATTCAAAGATACGAGCCTATGGGAGCCATTCTCATTCAAACCACCACACCTTCCCTGTGTCTTCTGCTTGAATGAGCTTATCCCAGACATTCAAAGTGTGTTGGCTGTGGCTGTGAGCCACCTTACCACTTGACTTAGGAAGGATCTGATGACAAGCTAACAGATATGGTCACTGGCTGGATTCCTTTCCCCAGGAATAATAAGGACACCACATCATTACTAGCTATTGGCCAGAAGGGGCCCTCAGAGTGGTCCTCTTCAAAATGGCAGCAGATTTTACCAAAGTGTGCATATCAAGAATACAACAGCACCAGAACCAAACCCAGGATGAGGTGACACATTGTCATTTTTGCCATAATGTCTATTAAAAGTAAACTGCTAATCCAGCTCACTTCCATGCAGAGAGGCTTTGACAAGACTAATAACTAATTTCATCTCAAAGAGTAAAATTGCTTGAGAAATATCTGAGAGATAAATGAAAAGAGATACAAATATTACTGAACGTCCTTGGAATGTCATGATTCTTCCAACTCATATAAGGGATATACACCCAGGGAATATGTTCACAGTTTCATCTGGGAACCTGCTTTTAAAATCCAGATTTAAAAATGACCCCAAGTCCATAACTGTGTGTGATGACTCATCTTGGCTCTCAATTTCACACACCTAAGAAGAGGGAATCTCAACAGAGGAATTGCCATCAGGTTGGCCTGTGGGCAAGTCTGTGGGGCATTCTTCTTGATTTCTAGTTGATGTAGTGTGGCATAGTCCACTGTGGGCTTTTGGCATGTTCCTCAGGCTAGAGAACTTGGACCTGTATAAGAAAGGTTATTGAAACTCAGCTGGCATGTGGACCAGCAAGCAGTGTTCTTCTGTGGTCTCTGCTTCAGTTCCTGCCTTCTACATCCTCCTTTGACTTCCCTCAAGGCTGGACTATAACACAGAAGTGTAAGCCAGATAACCCTTTCCTCCACTAATCAGCTTTTGGTCATTTTGTTTATTCACAGCAAAAGAAAGCAAACTCAGACAGCCAGCCTATGCCTGTACTCTTCACCCTGACCCTACCATGTTTGGTTCTGAGGTCTCTATGCCTTGCTCAACTCAACTCTGTCGGCCAAGGACCAGTTTTTCTGTGCTTCCGTGGCTTGTCTCACTCTGTACTGACTCAATAGGTACAAATCAAATGGACTTAATGTTTCCTGAGTATGCTGAACAAGCATTCAGCTTCTTTTTGTTGTGGTGCCAACTGGTGCTCTCATGATTAATAACTGCTGAAGCTCTAACAATGTGGCCAAAGCATCTTCTCAAACAGAAATTGCAAAGGTAAATACCCCAGACAACCACTGTAGGAGAGTGAACAGTGCCAGGTGGAGAATAATAACAAACTGATGGGCATGAAATCACAAATCATTGTGCTTATAAATACTTCACAGGATGACGAAAACACCTGTGTGAGGCAGGGCTTGCCAGTGGGTCACCCGTAGGTGGTCTGAAGTTTCTGAATTCCTAGAGCTGAAAGTGCCAACCTATTATAGATGTATCTGTAATTGGATCTATCTCCAGTTTGCCTGGGTCACCAAGGAGCCCAACGCTGTTGTTGCTTGTCTCTACCTACCTTGGGTAAAACAAAGCACCAGTTATGCCAGAATTGTCACATAAATTAATGTGTGAATTATATGTCAATCAATCAGTAAATCTTATAAGATGGAGAATGTAGCTCCATTGTTAGTGTTTGTCTAGCATTCATGAAACCCTGAGTTTGATTCCTGGTACTGCAGAAATCAGGCATAGTTGTAAATGCCTGCTAGCCCACAACTGGTAGGTTGATTGCAGGAGTATCAGAACTCTGCATCATCTTCAGCTAAATAGCAAGTTTGAAGTCAGCCTGAAATACATGAAACCCTGAAAAAAAAATAGCTGGGTGGTGGTGGTGCACACCATTAATCCCAGCACTCAGAAGGCAGAAGCAGGTAGATCTGTGAGTTCAAGGCTATCCTGGTCTACATACTGAGTTGCATTACAGCCAAGGACACACAGTTCAATTCCCAGCAATACATGGTGGCTCACAACTGTCTATAACTTGTTTGAAGGATTTTCATGCTCTTTTCTAGCCTTAATGCAGGCAAAACACACATACTCATAAAACAAAAACAACAAAAATAACAAGACATTTTTATGTTTTAAATGTCTTTAAAAAGATTACATTGCTGAAGGCATAACACTTGCCTTGTGCATGTGAGATCCTGAGCTTTCTGTATGGAGATTTGAATGAGAAATGCCCCCAAATCTTGGTCTCTGGTTGATGACTCTGGTTGAGGAGGTTTGGGAGTAAGTATATTTCTAGGAGTGGGTGTTGAGTGCTTAAGGCCTCACTCTACTTCCCAGGTCACTCTTTTTTCTTCATGCTTGTGGTACATGAAGTGCGTTCTTAACTTCCTGTTCCTGCTGCCATGCTTTCTGCTTGTGCCCATGCCTCTGCTCTGCCATCGCAGACTCATAAACCTTAAGTTATGTGAGGTTAAACTGGAGCGCTAAACCCAAATAAACTCTTTCTTTCATAAGTTAGCATGACATCATGTTTAAGCACAATAGAAATGTAATTAATATTGGGTCTCAAAAAATGACAAGTGTTAGGTAAGCTTTTATCATGGCTAACAATCACTGCTGTGCTTTCCCCACTTGGAACACAAACAAATGATTCCTAGCTATTTGTACAATGGATTTGTGTAAATCTAAAATATCCCATAGATTGGAATAGAGAATTCTGGTCAGCTCAATATCCTGAAATCCCAGAGGCTGTCTGGAATATTCTGGGTTTCATTTCCTATAGCAAATTAACTATGGAATATGGAATACTCTAAATAAAATAGTTTCATCCTCTTTCCAAAAGCAGCTCTGAAGGTTTGAAATATATATATATATATATATATATATAAAGGTTTTAATATATATTAAGATATATTTGGATATATATATATACACACACATTTATATGCTGGGCAGTGGTGGTACAGGCCTTTAATCTAGGCAGTTGGGAGGCATAGGCAGGCAGCTCTCATGTTAAAGGCCAGACTCCTGTACAGAGTGATTTCCAAGATTGCCAAGGCTACACAGAGAAACCTTGTTTTGAAAAACCACTATATATATAAAGACAGAGAAAGGGAGAGAGAGAGATTTTATCAACTTTTGAACGTTTGAAACAGAGGTAGGAATTTAAAAAATTGTTGTTGTTCAATAGAGGAGTCACATACTTAAGAAACTCTTCCTATGCTCTGATGCCTTCTCCTTGCTTTGGTTTTGGTATGGAACAAGTATTATCTCAAAGAACCACATGTTGGAAGCGTGGTCTCAATGTGGTGGTTTTAAAGAGAGGTGGAATGTTTAAGAGATGGGAGTCTTGTAAAAGGTCAATATGTCATTGTGTCATGCCCTTAGGAGGGATTAAAGATGTTACCATGGAATCCTGGTTCATTCCCTTGAGAGTGGGCTCTAGTCCACAGAGAAAAACTGGCTTTCTATATGTGCTCCTACTATACTGTCTACCTTTTTCAAGTATAGCCAGAAAGCTACCATAGAATTGAACAGAAAAGCCAAGTCCATACACTTGGACTTCCAGGACCATAGCTAAGGAAATGTATGTTCTTTAAATTTTCCCAGCCTCATTACCTTATTGCCTCATTGTCTTATAGCAAAATGGACAAATACATCCCACATATAAATGTCTCTGTCATCTGATCTGGGCACTGACACACTTTTTTTGGACCTGTATGTGCATATATGCCACCCACCTTGTGGGAACTGGTCCCTCATGTCAGACTTTGCTTGATGTGCAGGGCCCATCTAAACTTTTGGCTGTTGTACACTAAATCACACTTTCTGGCCCTACACAGAATACATTTTCTTCACCCCCTAACATGCTCTCATCCCTTCTAAAACTTTCCAGCCAAGTAATTTGGTCAAAAAGTGAGGGGGTAGAAAGAAAAGTAACACATTTTTTTTCAATGTTTTCATTTTTCTTCTGTAAATACTACAATTCCCTTCTCTTCCCTTACAGATAAGTAAGGGAAGAGAGAGTATAAAACATTCCCTCAACAAATGGTGTGGAGCGTGACTGGCTACTCTATGAATTTATAGCTATCTAGCTGGAGTTGAAGGATGAAGTCTAATATATGAAGCAAAAGGAAGGGGATGGGTATCCCCAGTCCTTGCTTTCTTTCTTCATACATTGATTAGGCTTTTCCATATTAGTACCAAAAGCCCAGTTTTCTCTTTATTTGCGCTAAATTTCTTCAGAGATGCACTTCATCCATGAATCATGTTCTGAGACTCCTATGGAAGTCTGTTCCCTGCCCAGCCAGTCCCAGGTTCCACTTTTACAATCCAAAAACATTTGCTCTTGATTCCATAGGACTTGGTCTTTGTGGTGGTTTGAATAGGTAGGGCTCACATAGAATCCTGTGTTTGAATGCTTGGCCTAAGGGGAGTGGCACTATTAGGAGGTGTGGCCCTGTTAGAGAAAGTGTGGTTTTGTTGGAGGAAGTGTGTCACTGTGAGGGTGGGCTTTGAGGTCTCCTGTGCTCAAGCTCAAACCCAGTGTGGAGTCCAGTCTCCTCTTTGCTCCTTGTGGATCAAAATGAAGAATGCTCAGCAACTTCTCCAGCACCAAGTCTGCCTGCACACTGCCATGCTCCCCACCATGAAGATAATGGGCTAAACCTCTGAAATTGTAAGCCAGCCCCAATTAAATGTTTTCCTTTATAAGAGTTGCCATGCACATGGTGTCTCTTCTCAGCAATAAAACCCAAATTGAGACAGCATTGATCACTAACATTCTCATTTGTACAGATTTTACCTTCTGAAATAGAAGTTCCTTGAAGATATGTTTACCAGTGACTTCCAACATTTATTGAGCGACAGACACCAGTCATTCTCTTGAACAGGAAGTGAGCATTCTTCCAGAAGGGTGTCCGCTAGACAGTTAATGTTTTTTTTTTTTCTTTTTTCTTTTGTTGAGCTCACTATGTTGAGGGTAAACATAAGAGAAAAAACTTTCAGTAACTGTGCAATTGAGGTCAAACTGCTGTGAATATCCACTGTGATCTCCGCAGAACAACAGACCACAGATACATGAGTGATACATGACACCCATTACAATGGAATGTGTGCAAGCTCAGATGGATAGCTTCATTTAGACTCCTGTGTTTCCGTCTCCTGTACATCATACTAACCCTAAATTAGAGAGTTTCACTGAACATGGATGTGCATTTACATTTATAAACTGCAGAAAGATACCAAGTACGATGATGCACATCAGCAATCCCAGGACTTCAGAAGTGGAGTGAAGAGGATTAGGAGTTCAAGGCTAGTTTGTGCTTCATAGCAACTTCAATTTCTCCCTGAGAGACATTAGACCATATCTCAAAGAACAAAAACAACACCAAAAAAAAAATTAACAGAACCTGGAGAGATAGGTCAATGGTTAAAAACATGTATCACTCTTGTGGGGCTCACAAGTTCATTTCCCGCCACACATAATAGGATGTTCACACTCTCAATAACGCCAGCTCCAGGGTATCTGATGCTCCCTGCTGAACTGCACAGGCACATGCACTAACAGATGCACATATGGATATACACACATACACATAATTAACAATAAGATATATCTTTTAAAATAAATAAATCTGAAAGAGAACCATAGAGGTTTAGATGGTCTTCTGCTACAGGGCTGGAGTTTGTCAAGGTCATGCCACTTGCTGCAAAAGTAGATGAGGACCAGCTTCCTCGTGTAAGCCCTGTTGTACCACAGTGATGCTGTTTAAGAATGCTGCTCCTCACAGCAGCTTTGAGTTATTCAGTGTGTGCAGCAGCATGTGCTTTGCGTGTTTGAGCTATTTATAATAACAAATCAGAAGTGTGTCTTAAAAGCAAAATCTCTAAGTATCAATACAGAGGCTGGATATTTACACAGGTTGCTTTCAGTTGTTCTTGATCTTGGTGTTATTTATTTTGAGACAGGACCTCTTACATGTAGTTGAAGCTGGCATTGAACTGATCCTCTTACCTAGTCAATGCTGGGATTACAGGTGTGAGCCACCATGCCACCTGAGAGACCCTATAGTAACTATGGTGGGCAAAGTATTAAATAGGTTGACCCAAGTCACAGAAAGCATCAAATGTTGGGAATCTTGACCGTCAGACGAGTGTGTTTTCTTACAGTCCTATATATATCATCTATTTTTCCCTCTCCTTGGTATTCAAAATCATAAATAAGAAGTAGCTTTGAGTTGCACACTATATTCAGGTGTTTTCTAATCGCCCTGCTTAAACATCCTCCAAATAGATCCATAGCTTAACAACATCACACCCTCATTGCATCCATCACCTGCTGCCAGCATAACAGTTCTGGCGCCACTCTGCTGAGCTTTTTTCTTTTAAGGATGGAAGCAGGGAGGAATGCATGCAGGACGCTAGGACATCATGTGAGCTGTGAACATCATCCTGAGCTCTAGCATGCACAGCTGGGTGATGAGAAAATGTACACAGTGCTCTTTCCTTCTAGCAAAAACCAGAGGAGACAAAAGATACCTCATATAGAGAAGAGGGGAACAGAATTTTAAAATCCTATCTTTGAAGCCATTTTTAGGGAATTTTACCCTATCAAATATAAACAGTGTTGGTTTTGTTTGTTAAATAGATCCTCTGAGTCCTGTTCTATAAACAATTGAACACAGGTGTGTACATATCCAGGCACTTGTCTGGTTAGTTTCCCAGGGAATAGCAAACCTCTATACGTACTTGTATGTTCTGGGTTGAGGCTTTGCTGTGCTTGGTCCTGAGTTCTCTTCTTCCCTTGAATTACTTACAGGAAAGTACTCTGATGCCAGCACAGGGTAGGCCTATAGAGAGAACAGTTTGTGCAGGTTCTCCGGGTCTATTGTTTGCTTGCCACCACCCTATGAAAAGTATAAAACCCAGGGATGACGTGGCCCACTACTTTAAACAAGGCGGGAGGGCTGCGGCTGTAGCTCATGGTTGTGTTACACTTGCTCACATGCAAGTATATGTGAGACCCTGGGTTCAACCCTGGCACTGCAGAAAAAGAGATTGGACAACAGCAGGCAGGAGCCAGTTCAGTCAAACAGACATGTGGTTAAAAGTCAGTGTTTTTTTTTTTTTTTTTTTTTTTTTTTGCTGTTTTTTTTTTTTTGTTGTTGTTGTTGTTGTTTTTGTCTGCAAACTAAGAAAGAAATGAGTGTGTCTCTGTGTATTTGGACATGCACTTGCTACATTTGCATGTATGGAGATCAGAAGACAACCAGATTAAAAAAAAAAACAGTAAATTATAGAAATCAGACCCAAGAATATCTGTATTAAATTAGATGTAGACCAGATTTTCTATTAACCTTTTCATTTATTTTTGTGATATTTGGGAATTGGCATTAGAGTCCAGGCATATTAGGCCAAAAGTTTGATTATAGTCTGTGTTATCCTGAATTTGAATTTTATCAAAATTTTTATTTTGTAGTTTTCACCAAAAACTTTCTTCATATTTCCTTTTTTAGGACAATCAGACCTTGGTGAGTTGAATTCAACTCTAAATTGTCTTACCCTCATTTGGAATGTGGTGGCATCTGTGAAGAATCTGTTTAGTAAAATTTTCGAAGCTACCCAAAGCCCACTGCTTCATTGGTGGTCCCGAGAGATACATATATATATGAATGCCTAGGGAGTGGCATTATTAGGAGGTATGGCCTTTTTGGAGGGAGCATGTAACTGGGGGTGAGCTTTGAGGTCTCAGAAGCTCAACCTCTGCTTAGTGTCTTTCTCTGTCTTTCTTCATGCTGTGTTTGGATTCAGATGTAGAACTCTCAGCTCCTTCTCCAACACCATGTCTTCATGCATGCTCTCATGGTTCCCACCATGATGATAATGGACTAAACCTCTGAACTGTAAACCAGCCCCAATTAAACACTCTCCTTTATGAGAGTTGCTGTGGTCATGGTGTCCCTCCACAAAAATAGAAACCCTGACTAAGACAACTTGTTAAAAAAATAGTCAGACACTTGACAACCTAAACAAAGCCAGCTCTTTTTCATTTTAAGTATTTTAATACGTGTTTGTTCCCTATTCTTAGCGAGACATCAACATTTATTAAGAACATGACAGTGCCTCTTCAGAGTCAATCTGGAAGTACTTAACTAATTGGAATCTAGTTTAGTGTGCTGGAATGAATTTCCCAGAAATAATTCTATAATTCATATGCTTTTCAAAGTGTTATACATTGCAGCCCACTCCTGAGCTGAATTAATAAAGTTTCATGTTTTAAAATCAAACTTTGAATCCTACTATATGGTGGGTAAATCCTTAACTAAGAGAGTTTCTCTGACTCCTTTTCTGCCTCAGTCCCTCCATCTGTATAATAGGTATGTTAAGCAGGTACAGGCAGCATCAACACTTATGGATGAAAATCTTACACATCTAGGACTGGGGAGATGGCTCATACTTGTTGTGTAATATGAGGGCCTGAGTTTAGATCCGACTCAATCACCTGTAACCTTTGGGCTCCTACCTGGAAGGTCCCAGCCTGCGTAAGCCTCCATGATGGTGAAGATCAACTGTGACCTCCAAATTTTGTATACTGCTACCACACCCACACATATACCTCCCACACACACACCCAAACAAAAGAACTCTGTGCATTTGAGGACACCAACCCCAAATGCTTGTCAGTTGGCTCCTCTTCTGCACAGAAAGCTTTGGAACTAATTAAATGAGCTGTCAAACACAGATCAGGCGAGCAGATGCCTGGCTCAGAAGCACTGTTGATAGGTTTAATAGCTTTAGTGGATAAGGTCTTGACCTGAAGGAGTACTGCCCTCACATAAATATTACAATAAATGACAAGATGAATGAAATTGAGCCTAGCATGGTGGTGCTTACTTGTAGTCCCAGCATGCAGAAGGCTAAGACAGGAGGATTGCAAATTCAAGATGAGCCTGGACTCCATAGTATGATTCCATGCAAACAAGGAAAATGATTTTGAAGAGTATGATAGAAGTGCCCCATTTCCCATTAGAATGAATGGATTTGGTAAATAATGATTATAATCACGTTCTTCCTTTTGGAAAGCTACAAAGGGGACTAATACAAAGACAGAGGTAATCCAGCTTAATGCTAGACACAGAAATGTGACTCCCTACACAGGCAGGGCAGTGAGGAAAGAGTAGCCTCTGGCTGAAGACACTTTACCTGTGTGATGACAACACCCAGCTGGAGTGAGGGCAGAAGGAGAAAAGGCTCGCAAAGCTCAAGCATCACTGCTGACACTGTTCAATTCTGCTCACAAGATGGCTGCTGCCTCTTTATCCTATTACCACTGTTTCACCACACAGAAAATCACACACTTCTCTCCCTCTCCCTCTGCCCTTCCCTGTGGGTCTGCTTCCTTCTGGAGAACACTCACCCAGTTGCCATGCTTTCTGTCAAGGATTATCACTGCCATGGACTTAATTCACACTATTTATTCTAAATCCTTAACTTGGCCTATTCTGAGACTTGCCTCCCTGAGAGAAGGGCTAGAGGAAAGACCAAGGGAGATGGGAACATAGACAAACTGGTCATTTTGTAATAATTAGCATTCACAAAAATTTGCATTTATGCCTGTGTCTTGGGAGGAGCAGAACTAGAAAATCTTTTTCTCATTATAAGTTTTTACTATACAAGTTCACTCCCAGACAGAAAATAGAACAAAACCAAATCTAGAAAAGCTAAGGGTACTTGTGTGTATATTTGTGTATGTGTGAGTATATGTATGTATGCACTTGTGAGTATGTATGTAAATATGTATGTGTATGTGTGTATGTGTGTATTATGTGTATGCATATTTGTGTGTGAATGTAGGTGTATAAGTGTGTGAATGATTTTTTAGGCACTGTAAGATAGAACTGAAGACCCACAACCTTTTCTACTCCAGAGAGAAGCATGCCCAAAATATTAAAAATAATGACAAAATCAAACAAGTGTTTAAGTATAGGCAGAAAAGAATGCACTGTCAACCATATACAAATTGAAGTGACACTGTAACAGTGTTGCATTTGCAAACAAATTTTAAGGATTTTTCCCTCATAGCCCCGTGGTATACACAAGGCCTGAGGACTGAGTAAATGTAGATGAAGACAGGCATCCTATTTCATTTCCAAACAACATCAGGAAGTCCATTCAGAACTATTTCCACCACTAAATAATGTTTATGTTGGAACATGCTTGTATCTTGGTACATTTAATGGGATGTGAGTTTGGCACAAGGTGGCTGAGGGGAGGGCCAAAGATAGTCTTAGAAAACTTTTGCTTATCACTGTGTGAGTTCTTGAATCAATAACGGATCCAGACACAGGGCCACAACACCTGCCTGAGAGGAGTTCAGGTTGGAGAGTGAATATTTAGAGGTAAAGTGTGCCTTACAGGCTCATGTTTGAACACTAGGTCCCCATTTGGTGTCACTATAATGGGAGGCTGTGAAACCTTTGCAGAGTTGGCCCTTCCTGGAGGAGATGAATCTATAGTGTGGGGTGCAAGTGAGATGCATAATCTATGTTTCCTTGTCTAGTGAGAGGTAAACATGTAGCTACCTCATGATCCCACTGCCATGGTGATGCCTTTCTTTCTCTGCGATGGCATATGATGATGATATTTGGGAAGCAGTGAACCTGCATTTCAGCCCGAATCCCTGGGTGCCTCAGACCCAGAGTGCTGAGATGTGGTCACTGCCTGCTTGTTCTCCCAGTCAAAACATCCCTCCAAATCAGGGGTTGCTCTTAGATACCACAATCTTGTGAGTAATTTTTTCAGGCTGCTTGAGACTAAGATTACATGAAAAAGGCCCCAAATGCCTTAGGAGACAAGCAGAGAGGTATTAAGGGCCTGTGCTTTTTGGTAAAATATGCTCCACCACCTCTTTCTTTCCATGGAGAACCCTCAGAGCCTTCCATGCTCTTCAGGTCTCATTGTACATTGCTACTTGGAAAACCTAGCTAAATGTCCAAAATGACTGAGGGTTTTGTTGATGTTATTGTTGTTGTTTTTCATTTTTTGGATGTAGAAATTCTGTGGTGTTCAAACCCCACTACTTCTGGAGTGTGTGCTTTGGGAGGATAAGTGTGGTGATGTTTAATTTTGTCCCTTAAAGAGACAGTCAATTATGAAATAGATACATGTAGCAGTATGTGAGGACAATTGAAAAACATTTTTATTGTGAATATTCTTGAACTATCCCATTAAATTTTAACAGAAAAGAAAGAGGGAATCAGGCCTCATGCACACTACTGAGGCAGTTGGATTGCCATGGGTTGGTAGTCCAGCGAGAGCTACATTGCAAGACCCTGTCTTGAGAGCAAAGCAGGGCTAAAAGCCATTCATGCATGGAGGAAAGAGCCGGTCAGCCGTGTTTCTTCCCTTGCAGGTGGGGCTGGCAATCCCTCAATGAGGATGCAGTTACAGAAAGGGTCTGGGCTGCTCTAAACCTTTTTTCCCATGGGCTCTTAGCTTCTCCTCACAGGTTTCTTGTATTCTGCCATAATATGAAGCCTGCAAGAGAGATTAAGGAGATCAAGCCAGGCAGTACTCTTCATTTCCGTTTTGATCATGTAGCCTATGAATGTCTAATTTTGAGGGGAACCCGTACCCTGCTCTTTGAAAAGCTGGGGCTGAATGCTGTCTGAGGGGGAAGCCAGTGGTTACACTTTGCCAGTGCTACACTTGTGAGGAGAGGGAAATTGAGTAGTAGTGTTACTTTTTTCATTGCCTTTCCATGGGGCCATTTTTTTTAATGATGTAGAGAATGTTAGCCTTGATGAATAAAGTTTATTGGGGGGGTTAAAGAAAGAGATGATAATAGATTAGTGTCTAAAGACTGTTCTAGGTCAAGCTCCCATTGCTTTCTTTTTTTCTGGTTTGGACATTACATCATCCACTGGTTTCAGATTTTGCTGTATCTGCTAATGTAAGTTAGACTCTTATCCTCTTTTGGGTTTTGAATCTCTTAGTGATGTAGACGACTCAAGTTGTCAGCATTGACTAATGCATACAATCTTAGGGAGTCTCTCCTTGACCTAACCCATGTAAGTACAGGAGTCCCAGGAAAATCTGAAAGCAGGAGAATTTAATTATCCATGTTTAATGCATTTGCTAGCTCATGAATATTTATGAATAGGGTATGATGCTAGATTCAATAGATACCCGAATACAATAACATCACTTTTGTGCTGGGTATTTTAATTTCTACAACATAAAGAACAATATTATAGTAGATGGTCTTCAGTCTTTGTCTTTGCACAGTTCATTTGTAAGGTTCAGCACTCTAGGTTTTTTTGAGATGCCATTTCTTCTTTATCCTAGGTTCAAGAGTTGCCTATATCCTCAGAGTTCCTGGATTTAAGTGTTCAGCTGGCTCAGCTTGCTTTTTCTTTCTAAGTCTCTCTCTCTCTCTCTCTCTCTCTCTCTCTCTCTCTGTCTCTGTCTCTCTCTCTCTCTCTCTCTCTCTTTCAGACTCTCCACAGCCCCTTGCTGTCCTCGAATTCCCTCCATACACCATGCTGGATTCAAAATCAGAGATCTTCCTTAGTGAGGTATTCCAGAAGCAGAAAGACACACACAGTATATACCCACTTTGAACTTGATACTAGACTTATAAGATAGGGCAAGCATACTAAATCTGCACACCTAAAGAAGGTAAACAAGAAGAGGTTCTGGGATAAGATGATCAATCCTCACTTAGAAACACACATGGGATGGACATGGGAAGTAGGAGAAAACAAGAAACAGGACAGCAGCCTACCATACTGTGCCTCTGAAAGACTCTACCTAGCAGTATATCAAAGCAGATGCTGAGACTCATAACCAAACCTCGGGCAGAGTGCAGGGAATCAAGAACAAAGGGGGAGTTAGTAAGACATGGAGAGGATGGGATCGCCACAAACACCAAATATATCTGGGCACAGGGGCCTTTCTGAGACTGATTCTCCAACCCAGGACAATGCATTGATGTAACCTAGATCCCTTGATCAGATGTACCCCATGGCAGCTCATCATCCAAGTAGGTTACCCTAGTAAGGTAAACAGGGATTGTCTCTGACATGAACTCAATGGCAGGCTCTTTGACCCGCCCTCTTTGAGGGAGGAGCTGCCTTGCTAGGCCACAGAGGAGGGCATTGCAGACAGTCCTGATGAGACCTTATAGAATAGGTTCAGATGGAAGAGTGGGAGGACCTCCCCTATCAGTGGACTTAGAGACGGGAATGTTGAGGATATGAGAGAGGGAGGATGAGATTGGGAGGAAATGAGGGAAGGGGCTAGAGATGGTATACCAATTAAATTTCCCATAATTAATATAAAAATGAATATTATAAAATGACAAACATCAGAGAACTACCTGTCTTTGCCATCCAAGTGCTGGGATTAAAGTCATGGGCTCTCTTAGCATCTGTAAACTGTTAATAACATATTGAGATCTCAGATGGCAGATAATTTACACTGGTCAGAAATTTACACAGACTGAGGCAGGCAGATCTCTGAGTTTGAGACCACCCTGGTCTACAAAATGAATTCCAGCACAGCCAGGGCTACCACACATTCTAAGAGAAACCCTGTCTCAAGGAAAAAGAAAATAGCCCACAGGATTCTAGAGTGAGATCTGATGCCATACTGTGGTACCTGAAATGTTGATGCTAGCCTCAACCCACCTCTTCAGGTTTTATTTTTAGAACTCAGTAACAGAATAGCTTGCTCAGCATTCCATATGCATTTTGTTCCCTGATTCTTCTCACTAGCTGAATCCCATGGCCTTTTCCCCTGCTTAAGATTCTGTCCCTTTTACCTTCATTGCTTATCTCCAGATTCCAAAGTTCTCCCCAGCTTTATGAAACCTATTTCAAACATGTAGGTTCCTGGAGAATATTTCAGTCACTTTGAACTGCAAAAGTATTATAGTCCTTGAGCAACAGAAGATTTGCTGTTTTATATTTTTTTCGGGTGTGTGTGTACATATACTTGCATACATGCACGTATAAACACATATCAGTGAGAGTGCTGGAATCAGGGGACAACTTCCTCTCCCTCAATGTATTTTTTTCTTTTTACAGATACATTTATTTATCTATTTATTTATTATGTATACAATATTCTGTATGTATGTACACCTGTACACCAGTAGAGGGCACCTGCACACCTGAAGTTCTCATTCTAGATGGTCGAGAGCCCCCATGGGGGTGCTGGGATTTGAACTCAGGAATTTAACCTCTGAGTCCTGTCTGCAGCCCCTCTACCATCAGTTTTAGGGATCCACCTTTGTAGTCATGTTAGTGTGGCAGGCAGTGTTGTCCCTGAGCCATTTTGTCTGCCCCGTTTTGTTTTTGACACTATTACTGTGTAGCCTAGGAAAGTCTCTAACTTGTTTTATAATCCAGGTTGTCATCAAACTTTTGATCTTCTTTCCCTCTTTCACTTCAGTGCTAGGATTATAAATGTTGACAGCCGCAGTCAGTTTGATATTTGCCATATTTATCTATTTATACATTCAGTGTAATATATATGGATATTTTGCCTCAAGGTAGGTCTGTCCACCAAATGTAAGTCTGGCAACCTCAGAGGCAGGAAAGGGTCTTAGCTTCTCTGGGACTGTAGATACAATTGTAAGCCACTGAATGCTGGGAATTAAACCTGGGTTCTCTGGAAGAGCATTAAGCATGGAGCACTCTCCAGGCCAATATTTTCTTCTGTGTTATTTTCTTTGTTTGTTTGTTTGTTTGTTTGTTTTTAGAGACAGTTTCTCCACATAGCCCTGGGAATTCTGGGCTCGATTTGTAGACCATGCTGGCCTTGACCTCACAGAGATCCACCTGTCCCTGCCTGCCAGAGTGCTGGTATTAGAGGCAGGCACCACCAATTTTGGAAGTTTCAAGTTATTTTAATCATCCCCCTATGTAAAATCGATGGGCTTGAACCCTATCAGATAATTGGACAATCTCCATTGTGGAGTCAGTAAGTGGACCCAGGCCTAGGAAGAATATGAAAGTCATCTATGAAAAAAAAAGACCCATCTGGTCTTTATTATTTTAGAGATGAGGTCTCATTATGCAGTCCTTGCCAGCTTGGATTTCACTGTGTATACCTCAGACTTAGAGATTGGCTATCCTCTGCCCATCAAGAGACTGGAGGTGTGTACTACTATGCCCTTTCCAGGAAGAACACAGTAAAAAAGTATGCTTACATGTACACGTGTGTCTGTGTGCATATATGCCACATGTGTGCTGGTGTATATGGCGGCCAGAAAATGGTGTTGAATCCCAAGAAACTGGAGTTTCAGGTTACTGTGAGCTGCTCAGCTGTGGCTGAGAACAGACCTCAAGTTGTCTACAAGAACAGCAAGTGTTCCTCATCACTGAATTTTCTCTCTTAATGGGCTTCCATTCAAAACAAGAGTGTTAGAAGCTTCAGACTCAGCAGCCTGAGAGTGGCTTATGGATTATTTTTCCTGAGAAACTGCTTACTTCATAAGATTCTTAAATCTGCCTCTTATTCATCTTCATCTTATAGACAGAGCAACCAGATCTCTGAGAAACTAAAGCTCACAGTTCTCAGAGCCAGTTGGGATATTTTGATGTTGGACCAGGTGCTGTGGTGCCCTTGGTATCCTAATCTTGAGGCCAAGCTCAAGTTTAGGGGCCTGCTGTGGAGAACAAGGGATGGCCATATTTACGGAACTCTAGTTTGCCTTGGAGACAAGTCATGATAGCATAGGGCTTAAGATACTGTCTTAAGAATTTAAGGGATTCTCGGGGGCTCTGGGGCAAAAAGGGGCCACTATGTGCTGAGACTTGAAGCACAGAGGCAGGCAAGGAAACAAATACCATACTTTGACCTTCGCTAAGTGTGTGTGAGGGGTAAGTGCTGCCAGTTCAACAGAAAGTGTTGCTCAGGTGAGGAAACTGAGGTCATCGGGCACTCTAGCCTGCCAAGTTGCTGGGAGCTGAACAGGGAAACCTGAGAATGGTGCGCATGTGTCAATTCTTTCGTCACAGTCACGTGTCCCAGGCATTCTGCTAGGTGCTTTCTATGATGGTGCCAGGCAACTGCTCCCTTGGCTGGCAGCCCTCTTGTTGATCCATACCCAGTGGGAAGCTCCAGGAGCTGGAACAAGAGTTCAGGGTAGGGCTGCTATTGCTGTGGGGCTCAGCTGCTGGTGCTGCCTGCCAGGGCGGTGGGCCCAAACCTGGATGCACCTCAGTCCCCAGTTCCATTGGCGGGGAGGGGGCTTTGGAATCCACTGCCTGGGGCAGGCCAGTGAGTGACAAGAATCAGGCAAAGAGACCTGCCCCAACACCCATGGTGTGTGTGTGAAGGGGGGGGGGTGAGGGGCGGGGCGGCAGGATCAGGGTTGTAGCAGGCTTCAATAGGGCAGGGTCAGGATTCTGGCTGAGCATCCATCTCCAGTGGAGGTCCAAGAGCCCTGTGTCCTGGGACTGGCCAGTGGGATAGAGGTGAACCTGCCTTTCAGTGCAAATCCATGGGTGCCTCCGATGCAGAGTGCTGAGATGTGCTCACTGCCTGCTTGTTATCCCAGCCTAAACCTTCCTCCAAATCAGTCATAGACCTAAGTCGCTCTCACACACCACAGAGTTGTGAGTCATTTTTTTCTGGACGCCTGAGACTAAGGTTTGAGGAAACAGGTCTACAATGCCTTCTGAGCCAAGCAGGGTGGTATTCAGGGCCCCGTGTTTTTGGTAGGGCGATAATCCTCCTCCTGTCTCTTTCCATCGAGACCCCTCTGAGCCTTCTGTTCTCTTCTGGACTCACTGTTTACTGCTTCTTGGAAACCGAACTAAATGTCCAAAATAACTGAGGGTTTTGTTTTTTTTGTTTTGTTTTTTTTTTTTTTTTTTTTCAAATATTTTTAGATGTAGAAGTTCTGTGGTGTTCGACCACCGCTACTTCTGGAGTGTGCGCTTTGGGAGGATAAGCGTAGCTATGCTTAATTTTGTCCAATAAAGAGACAGTCAGTTAGGATATAGATAGATGTAGGAATATGTGAGGACAATTGAAAAACGTTTTTATTGTGAATAGTCTTGAACTATCCCAGAAACTTTAAACAGAACTGTACCTTGGTATGGGAGCTCATGCACTCTACTGAGGGAGGAGGATTGCCACGGGTTGGCAGTCCAGCCAGAGGTACCGTCTTGAAACCAAAGCAGTGGTAAAAGCTGTTGATGCTTGGAGGAAAGAGCCTGTCAGTCCTGTTTCTTCCCTTGCAGGTGGGGCTGGGAATCACCCAAACAGGATGCAGCTCCAGAAAGGGTCCTGGCTGCTCTCAACCATGGTTTTCCCCACGGGCCCTTAGCTTCTCCGCACAGGTGTCTTGTTTTCGGTCGCCGTATGAAACCTACAAGAGAGATTAAGGAGGTCGAGCAAGGCAGTACTCTTCATTTCCATTAGGATCCTGTCGCCTGTGAATGTTTAATTTTGAGGGAAACCTGCACACTGCTCTGGAGATAGATACTTTTGAGAGGCTGGGGCTGAATGCAGTCTGAGGGGGCAGCAGGTTGTTGCTCTTTGCCAGTGCTACACTTTATAGGAGAAGAAAATGGAGTAGTAGTGTTCTTTCTTTCATTGCCTTTCCATGGGGCCATTTTTGTAAAATGAGGAATACAGTTTTAGCCTTGAGGAAATAAAGTTTTTTGGGGGGAGTTTTTAAAGGAAGAGATAATAATAGAATAGTGTCTCAAAATTGTTCCAGGTCAAGTTCCCATTGCTTTTCTTTTTTTCTTGTTTGGACATTAAATCATCCACTGGTTTCAGATTTTGCTGAGCTGCTAAAGTAAGTTAGACTCTCAACTCATTTTGGGTATTGAATCTTTTAGTGATATAGATTAATCAAAATGTCAGCATTGACTAACACATATAATCCTAGGGAGTCTCTCCGTGACCTAACCCATGTTAGGACAGGAGTCCCACTAAAATCTGAAAGCAGGAGAATTTCAATATCCATGTTTAATGCTTTTGCTAGCTCATGAATATTTATGAATAGAGTATGATGCTAGATTCAATAGTTACCCGAATATAATAACAACACTTTTGTGCTGGGCATTTTAATTGCTACAACATAAAGAGCAATATTATAGTACAAGGTCTTCTGTCTTTGTCTTTACATAATTCATTTGTAAGGTTCAGCACTTAATCAGTACTCTAGGTTTTTTTGAGATGCCATTCCTTGTGTATCCCAGGCTCAAGCATTGCCTGTATACTCAGAGTGCTTGGATTTAAGTATTAAGCTTGCTCAGCTTGCTCTTTCTTTCTAAGTCCCCCCCCCTCTCTCCCTGAGACTACTCACAGCCCCCTGGCTGTCCTCGAAATCCCTCAGTACACCATGCTGGATTCAAAATCAGAGATCTTCTTCCTGATCGAGGTATCCAAGAAGCAGAAAGACACACACAGTATATACCCACTTAGGAAAAGTATACTATACTTATAAGATAAGACAAACATACTAAAATCTGCACACCTAAAGAAGCTAAAAAAAAGCTGGGAGGGAATGAGGGATCGGGACACGGCTGGGATACAGAGTTAATAAAATGTAACTGATAAGAAAAAATAAAATTTAAAAAAAAAGATCAAGAGTTCACAGTCATCTCTCTAAAGAAGCCAAATAGAGTTATCAATGAAAGCAGGAGCCATGAGAGAAACAATGTGAATTAACAAGAACCACAACAAAGAACTCGGGATCAGACATGGTAAAAAAAGAAAAAAAAAAAGGAGTTTCTGGGATAAGTTGATCAATCCTCACTTATAAACAAGTGGGATGGACATGGGAAGTAGGAGAAAACAAGAAACAGGACAGCAGCCTAACATAAAGGGCCTCTGAAAGACTCTACCTAGCAGTATATCAAAGCAGATGCTGAGACTCATAACCAAACCTTGGGCAGAGTGCAGGGATTCATGAAAGAAGGGAAGTTATTAAGACATGGAGAGGATGGGATCGCCACAAGGACCAAATATATCTGGGCACAGGGGCCCTTCTGAGACTGATTCTCCCACCAAGGACCATGCATGGATATAACCTAGAACCCCTGATCAGACATAGCCCATGGCAGCTCAGCATCCATGTAGGTTACAGGGATTGTCTCTGACATGAACTCAGTGGCAGGCTCTTTGACCCGCCCCCTTTGAGGGAGGAGCAGCCTTGATAGGCCACAAAGGAAGGCATTGCAGCCAGTCCTGATGAGACCTGATAGACTAGGATCAGATGGAAGGGTGGGAGGACCACCCCTATCAGTGGACTTAGAGAGGGACATGTTGAGGAGATGAGGGAGGGAGGATGAGATTGGGAGGAAATGAGGCAAGGGACTACAGATGGGATACAAAGTAAATGACCCATAATTAATATAAAAAATAAATATTATAAAATAAAAAAGTCAGAGAACTACCTGTCTTTGCCTCCCAAGTGCTGGGATTAAAGTCATGGGCTCTCTTAGCACTTGTAAACTGTTAATAACAAATTGAAATCTCAGAATAGCCCACAGGCTTATAAAATGTGATCTGATGTCCTACTATGGCATCCGAAATATTTTTGCTACCCTCAGCCCACCTCTTCAGGTATTATTCTTAGAACTCAGTAACAGAATAGCTTGCTCAGCATTCCATATGCAATTTGTTCCCTGGTTCTTCTCGCTAGCTGAATCCCATGGCCTTTTCCCCTGTTTAATATTCTGTCCTTTACCTTCATTGCTTATCTGCAGACTCCAGTCAAAGTTCTCCCCAGCTTTGTAAGACATATATCAAACACTTAGTTTCCTGGAGAATATTCCAGTCTCTTTGAACTGCAAAAGTATTATAGCCCTTAGCAACAGAATAGGATTTGTTCTCTTTTATATTATTTTCCGGGTGTGTACATACATATACTTGCATAAATACACGTATAAACACATATCAGAGAGAGTGCTGGAGTCAGGGGACAATTTCCTCTCCCTCCATGTATTTATTTTCCTTTCAAAGATTTATTTCTTTATTACGTATGCAATATTCTGTCTGTATATACATGTGTATACCGGTAGAGGGCACCTGCACACCAGAAGATCTCATTCTAGATGGTCCTGAGCCCCCATGTGGGTGCTGGGATTTGAAATCAGGAATTTAACCTCTGAGTCCTGTCTGCAGGCCCTCTACCATCGGTTTTAGGGATCCACCTTTGTAGTCACGTTAGTGTGGCAGGCACTGTTGTCCCCTGAGCCATTTTGTCTGCCCCGTTTTGTTTTTGACACTATTACTGTGTAGCCTAGGAAAGTTACCAACTTTACCAACTTGTTTTGTAATCCAGGCTGACATCAAACTCTTGATCTTGTCTCCTTTGGTCACTTCAGCGCTAGGATTTTAAATGCTGATAACCACAATCAGTTTGGTACTTGCCTCATTTATCTATTTATTTATTCACTGTAATGTCTATGGATATTTTTCCTGAACTTACATCTGTCCACCACATGCAAGTCTGGCAACTGCAGAGGTGGGGAAGGCTGTTAGCTTCTCTGAAACTTTAGATACAGTTGGAAGCAAGCTCTACGAGCTTCTTAAATCTGCCTCTTGTTCATCCTCAACCTCTAGGCAGAGCAACCAAGTCTCTGAGAAGCTAAAGCTCAAAGTTGTCAGAGCTAGTTGCGATAATATGGTGTTGGACCAGGTGCTGTGGTGCCCTTGGTATCCTAATCTTGAGGCCATGCCCAGGGTTAGGGGCTGAGAAATGGGACCATCCCAAATTAGAAAGAAAAACAACTGGACCTTGAATAAGGGCCAGCTAAAAAGAAAGAGCAAGTCAGGCAATTTAGGGGAGGACTATCCTTGAAGCTGTAAGCGGCCTGCTACAGAACTGAGAGATGGGAGAAGAGGGGAGGACTGTCCTTGGAGCTGTGAGTTCCCCGCTACAGCTGCCAACCACATAACTGCTATCTTTTCTGCTAACTAATCAATGTAAAGGCCTGATTTTTTAGGAATAAAAACTCTGTGCTTTGTATGCTCGGAGTCGTCTCCTGCTTTGAAGGGACGACCCCCATTGCGATCAGAATAAACTGCCTCTTGCTTTTGCATTGAACCATGGTCTGTGAGTCACTTTGGGGGAGGGAGCAGTACAGACCCTGCACCGGGAGTGCAGGTTTTGCATGACCCTTCCCCGACCCTCACCAGACCGAGTTCGGAGGTCAGGTTGAAACAGGTTAGTCATTTTGTTCGTTTGACCTCAGGTTTCTGCAGATTCTGTTTTGTTCTGTTTTTCTGGTTAGGCGCCTGTCTGAACCCTCTTGGTTGTCTGATTAGACTATTTCGATTGACGGGCGCGTCAGATAATCGAAAAGCCAGGAAGCTGGAGGACACACCAGGTTCCGTTTTTTGGGAGGTTGGATCAGAGTTGGTCCTCCTCCCGTCTGAGTCTGATTTTCGTAGGGACCGGCCGGGGAGCCGTTCCGTTAGGGCACTGTGGTATCACCCACAAAGGCGTCCTTGTCTGATTGCTTGTTTGGTTCTTTTTGTCTCTGTTCTTGTTGCCTCTCTGACTTTTCTGACGGACGATTTCATTATGGGACAGACGGTGGCTACACCCTTATCTCTCACCCTTGACCACTTCTCAGAAGTGAAATATAGGGCACATAATCTCTCAGTGGAAGTTAGAAAAGCAAAGTGGCAAGCCTTTTGCTCCTCGGAATGGCCTGCTTTTCAGGTTGGATGGCCACCGGAGGGCACCTTTCACCTTGACACGATTCTTGCTGTTAAGACTAAGACTCTCCAAGCAGAGGGGGGCCATCCTGATCAGGTACCTTATGTCCTAACCTGGGAGGATATTGTTCGCCATCCACCCAGGGGATGGCCCCTTTGTTCTCCCCACAGAGACTCCATCGACAACTGTTTGTGCGGTTAAGGAAGAGGAGAAAAAGAAAGTGCTCACTTCTCCAGAAGCAGACCTCCTCCTTTTTGACCTTCTGCCCCCTTATCCACCAGCCATGGCCCCTACCCCTGCCAGTTCCCTGGCCGGTTCTCCTGCCAGACCTCCGACCATTTCCCCTGTCAGTTTCCCGGAGGCTGTCGGTTCTCCCTCGGGGCCTAAGGCGGGGCTAGCATGCAACTTTTCTAGTCCCTTCACAGGTCCCTCATCAGGAGCTGTTGGTCCCTCAGAGCTGCTGCCGCAGACACCATAGGCGCCGCCGCAGACACCGCCAGAGGTCCCCCTGCACTCACCAGCTGACACTGCTCAGAATGAACGGGGCCCAGCAGCTGGAACACGAAGTCGCAGAGCAACCCAGCTGGACTCGGTGGCTCTCCCGTTGCGAGCCTATGGATTTCCAGAGGGGGATGGGCAATACCCCGTTCAGTACTGGCCTTTTTCCACAGCTGATCTCTACAATTGGAAGGCTCACAATCCCCCTTTTTCTGAGAACCCCCAAGCCTTGACTGACTTGTTTGAATCTGTCCTTTTCTCTCACCAGCCCACTTGGGATGATTGCCAACAGCTTTTACAGACACTCCTTACTACCGAGGAGAGGGGACGAGTTCTTCTAGAAGCAAGGAAGAATGTCCCGGGGGCGGATGGGAGGCCTACAGTTCTCCCCGACGAGGTTAATAATGGGTTTCCTCTCTCTCGTCCTGATTGGAATTACAATACACCAGAAGGTAGGCAGCACTTGAAGGTTTACCGCCAGACTCTAATGGTGGGTCTCCGTGGGGCTGCTCGAAGACCCACCAATTTGACTAAGGTAAGAGAAGTGGTCCAGGGGCCGGAGGAATCTCCTGCAGCCTACTTAGAATGGCTGATGGATGCATTCCGCTGGTTTACTCCCTATGACCCTGCTTCAGATGAGCACAGGGCAACAGTGGCTGTATCTTTCATAGATCAGTCAGCTAGGGATATTCGTAGGAAACTTCAGAAATTAGAAGGTCTGCAGGATAAGTCGTTGAAGGATTTAGTGCAAGTAGCAGAGAAAGTCTTCTATAGTCAAGAAACAGAAGAAGAAAAAGAAGAAAGAAAACAGAAAGAACAGGAGATAAGAGAGAGAGAGAGAGAGAGAGAGAGAGAGACAGAGAGACAGAGAGACAGAGAGACAGAGAGAGAGAGAGGGAAGAGGCAGGATAAAAAATTGACTTAAGATTCTGGCCACCGTAGTTCAGGAAAGTCGTACTGAAAGGGAGAGAGTTCCTGGCAACCGTAAGGGCCCTTTGTCTAAGGACCAGTGTGCCTACTGCAAGGAGACGGGACACTGGAGGAGGGATTGCCCCAAAAGGAAGAAGAAGCAGCTGAATTCTCGAGCCACAGGGACCAGGGTCCTGACCTTAAACAATGACAGCGATTAGGGAGGACGGGGTTCGGTTCCCCTCCCCGAACCCAGGGTAACCCTCAAGGTGGAGGGGAAGCCAGTCCATTTTCTAGTGGATACTGGCGCTCAGCATTCAGTTCTGTTGCAAGACTCAGGGGCTAAGAAAGAAAAACAAAATCATGGGTTCAAGGGGCCACTGGATGTAAGCAATATACATGGACTACCCGAAGAACAGTGGACCTTGGAGTGGGCCGGGTATCCCACTCGTTCTTAGTCATGCCTGACTGCCCATACCCATTGCTGGGACGGGATATTCTGACCAAAATAGGAGCCCACATCTATTTTATCCCAGAAGGCCCACAGGTTACAGATAAAAGAGGGGATCCTATTCACGTGCTTACAATTCACTTGGAAGATGAATACCGGCTATTTAAAAATTTAAAAGCGGGGGAAAAAGACATTGACTGGTGGGTAAAAGAATACCCTGAGGCCTGGGTTGAAACAGCTGGCTTAGGGAAAGCAAGAAAGCAACTGCCAGTCCAGATAGAGCTAAAACCTCAGGCAGCCCCAGTTGCAGTGCGGCAGTATCCAATGTCTAAGGAAGCCCATGATGGGATTCGCCCTCATATACAGTGACTCCTTGACCTAGGGGTTTTGAAAAGGTGTCAATCTGCTTGGAATACTCCATTACTGCCGGTCCAAAAGCCTGGGAGCAACGATTATCGGCCTGTGCAAGACCTGAGGGAAGTTAACAAACAGGTTATGGACTTACATCCAACAGTCCCCAACCCGTATAACCTGCTGAGCTCCCTTCCCCCTGACAGAGCCTGGTATACTGTTCTAGACCTTAAAGATGCATTCTTTTGTCTTCAACTTAGCCCTGCCAGCCAAGACATTTTCGCTTTTGAATGGAAAGATCCCGACTCCGGGGTCTCGGGCCAACTAACATGGACTCGACTTCCCCAAGGATTTAAGAATTCTCCTACCATATTTGATGAAGCCCTGCACCGAGACCTGGCACACTTCCGGGCCACAAATACTCAGGTAACTCTTCTCCAGTACGTGGATGACATCTTACTAGCTGCAGATTGTCAGAAAACCTGTCTCAAAGCCACTGGCCAACTTTTACAAGAATTGGGCGAACTCGGCTATAGAGCATCAGCAAAGAAGGCCCAGATATGCCGGAAACAGGTCAGTTACCTGGGGTATATACTAAAGGAAGGAAAAAGATGGTTATTGGAGGCTAGAAAAGAGACTGTTTCATATTCCCCCTCCACGAACTACAAAACAACTGAGGGAATTTCTTGGTACAGTGGGGTTTTGCCGATTATGGATTCCTGGGTTCGCTGAAATGGCAGCCCCTCTGTATGCCCTTACAAAGGGCAATGACTCTTTTTCCTGGGGAAAAGATGAACAGGCTGCATTTGATAATATTAAACAGGCTTTAATGTCAGCTCCAGCCTTGGGACTTCCTGATGTCACTAAACCTTTTCATCTCTATGTGGCCGAGAACCAGGGAATGGCTAAAGGGTTGTTAATTCAAAAGATTGGACCCTGGAAGAGACCGGTAGCTTATCTATCTAAAAAGCTTGATCCAGTAGCAGCAGGATGGCCGACCTGCCTTCGGATAATAGCAGCAGTCGCCGCATTGGTAAAGGATGCTGACAAGCTGACCTTGGGACAAGATCTTACTGTTTATGCCCCTCATGCCCTTGAGAGTGTTGTCAGATAGCCACCTGATCGCTGGCTCACGAATGCGCGCATGACTCATTATCAAACTTTGCTTTTGAATAATGACAGGATTACTTTTGCCCCAGCAACGGGGCTAAACCCTGCCACCCTGTTACCAGATCCAGAGATTCAGCCCCCAGAGCATGATTGCTTGCAGGTGTTGGCGGAAGAACAGGGATGGCGAAAGGACTTAAAAGACCAGCCTCTGCCAGATGCTGAGGTGATATATTACACAGTTGGGAGTAGCTTTTTGGAAAATGGAAAAAGAAAAGCGGGAGCAGCGGTGGTGGATGGACACAAGGTAATATGGGCCCAAGCGCTGCCTGAAGGCACCTCTGCTCAAAAAGCAGAACTAATTGCCTTAACTCAAGCATTAACTTTGGGGCAAGACAAAAAGATAAACATCTACACTGACAGCAGGTATGCCTTTGCTACGGCCCATGTGCACGGGGCCATCTACCAGCAGAGAGGCCTATTGACGTCAGCCGGTAAAGAAATTAAAAATAAAAATGAAATCTTGGCCTTGCTCAATGCCTTACTACTGCCCACCAAGGTAAGCATAATTCACTGCCTGGGACATCAGAAGGGAAATTCCAAGGCAGCAAAGGGAAATAACATGGCTGATCAGGAGGCTAAAGCAGCTGCTAGAGGAAGTCCTGCTCCAATGATATTAACTACTGAATTGCCAGAGAAGGAACAGCTAAAATACTCAGAGGATGACCTGGAGCAAATACAGAGAAAACAAGGGACATTCGATGCTAATGTGGGAGCATGGATTGACTCCAAAGGTAAGGTCATTTTGCCACAGGAAGATGCTAAGAGACTAATAGCGCAAATGCATCAATGGACTCATTTAGGGGCAAGGAAATTGACTGAAATTGTTCTCCAATCTCCTTACCGAATACTAAACCTCACTGCTCTAACCGAAAAAGTGACTCAGACATGTATAACTTGCCAAAAGGTAAACGTAGGAAAGAATTTCCAAAGCTCAGGAAAACGGTTAAGGGGAACTAGACCTGGAATGCATTGGGAAGTGGACTTTACCGAGATCAAGCCGGCCAGGTATGGAAATAAATATCTTCTAGTCTTTGTAGATACCTTCTCAGGATGGGTGGAAGCTTTTCCCACTAAGAAAGAGACTGCTGTGGTTGTAGCCAAGAAGATTTTAGAAGACATTTTTCCCCAGTTTGGAGTACCAAAGGTAATCGGGTCAGACAATGGGCCAGCCTTCATTGCTCAGGTAAGTCAGGAGGTGGCCAGTTTTTTGGGGACTAATTGGAAATTACATTGTGCATATAGACCCCAAAGTTCAGGACAGGTGAAAAGCATAAATAGAACTCTAAAAGAGACCCTTACTAAATTGACCATGGAGACTGGAGGTGACTGGGTGGTACTCCTCCCTCTGGCTCTTTTTAGGGTCAGGAATACTCCTTCCTTGTTGAATCTCACGCCTTTTGAACTGTTGTATGGAGTTCCTGCTCCCTTGACTCTCCTGGGAGACCCTCTTGACATAACTAGTGGTAACTCTGACTTGTTGTCCAGGTTAAAGGGACTGCAGCTTATTCAAAAAGAAATCTGGAACAAGGTTGGCAGTGCATATGCGCCAGGATCCTTAGAGGTGCCACATCAGTTCCAAGTTGGAGACTTGGTTTATGTACAGCGACACCGTAGTCAAAATCTGGAACCCCGGTGGAAAGGTCCTTACTGCATCCTGCTCACCACCCCAACGGCTGTGAAGGTAGAAGGCATTGCTGCTTGGATCTACGCATCACACGTCAAACCCGCTCCAGAGGACTCCACTTCTGACTGGAAAATCCAGCCCAGTGACAAACCCTTAAAACTTAAACTTGTTAAGAATGTTAGCCGTGGGTGATATCCACAAACTGCTGGTGCTTTTGGCTCTGTTAAGCACTTACAATATTTGCTTGGGCTCTAGTCTTCACCAGCCCAAACTTTTGACTTGGGAAGTAACTAATCAGAGACATATTATAATTTGGTCTGTTTCAAAGATAGCCCCACCCTTCACATGGTGGCCGGACTTTTACCCTGACCTTTGTAAAATGGCTCTAGGAACACCTGCTAACTGGGATTTGCAAATCCACCTAGACCCCAACGTAGTTCCTGGGGACCATAGATGTGGGTCTTTTAGTGAGAGAAGGGGCTTAGATCCCTGGGGGGGGGGGCTGCGGGACCACCAACCACCGCAGTATGCTGCGAGTCCTAACCTTTTATGTATGTCCAGGTCCCCATCAACAACCTAAAATGGTAAACAAATGTGGGGGAAAATGACTTCTACTGCAAGAATTGGAGGTGTGAAACCACTGGCGATACTTACTGGAAGCCTACCTCCAGCTGGGATTACATTGTTGTTAAAGCTAATTACAGTCATGCCCAGCCCCCAGACTGGGGACCAAACAATAGGTGGACTAATCAGCCAATATGTACCACCTGGTGCCACCCCCTGCTAAACCGGTTCACAGACGCTGGAAAACAGATTTCAACTAACTGGGTGACGGGGTTCACTTGGGGCCTACGAATATATAAGGAAAGATATGATGATGGGTTACTTTTCACCATCAAATTAAAAATAACAGCTCCATCTGTTGAAGTAGGGCCAAATAAAGCTAGCCCTCACCTGGTTCCCCCAATGAAAGAGGACCCCCAGACTATAGCCCCACGTCCAGCAACCCCCTCACTGACTCCTAACTCAAAAATGGGTAAAGATTCTTCTTCCCCTAAGCCTCCTGGACCATACATTACTTCCCTAGCACAGGGGGCCTCTCAGGCCCTAAATAATACCAACCCCAAGGTTACTGAGTCTTGTTGGTTATGCTTTGGAATTGCTCCCCCATATTATAAAGAAATTGCCTTTACAGATGAGATAAGTAACTCCCAAGAGGCAACAGCCTGCCGTTGGACGCAAAGGGAGGCTAGACTTTCCCTGTCTGCCGTTTCAGGGCAAGGACTCTGTGTAGGTAAAGTTCCCCCCAGTCATCAGTTTTTATGCAACCAAACCTATGATGTTGCAGGTCTGTCTGGGTACCTCATACCACCAATCGATGGATGGTAGGCCTGTGTGACAGGGATCACTACTTGTGTCAGTACTCAGGTGCTTGTCATTTCATCTGACTACTGTGTCCTGGTCCAGGTAATCCCCCGAGTCACCTATCACCCGTATGAAGAGCCCTTCCAATACTGGGACTCTGTGGGGGACCTGCTGATACAAACAAAAAGAGACCTGGGAATTTCCTTAGCCATAATGCTTGGGGTCGGGCTAGGAGCAGTAGGGACAGCAGCTGGAGGGTCGGCTATAGCCCTCCGACATAGCGGGTTAAATGAGCTTAGGGCAGCTGTTGATGAGGACATAGAAAGATTAGAAAGCACAATTAGAGAGCTCAAAGATTCCTTACAGTCATTATCAGAGATGGTGTTACAAAACAGAAGGGGCTTAGATTTATTGTTTTTGCAACAAGGAGGTTTATGCACGGCCCTAAAAGAAGGATGCTGTTTCTATGTCGACCATACTGGAGTTGTCACTGAGACCCTAGATAAGGTCAAAGAGGGCTTAGAAAAGAGAAAGCGAGAATGAGCCCAAAGCCTAGGATGGTTTGAAGGATGGTTTAATTCCTCTCCATAAATGACCACTTTAATCTCCACCTTGCTAGGCCCTTTGCTAATTCTTCTTCTGATTGTAACTCTTGGCCCCTGCATTCTTAATAAGCTAGTCAATTTTGTGAGAGAACGGATCAGTACCGTTCAGGTCCTTATGCTTCGACAGCAGTATCAGCAATTAGAGATGCAGGCTGAATCTAGCCTGTAATTTTAGGGTTAAAATTATGCCAAAGAAGAAGGGGGGAATGAGAAATGGGACCATCCCAAATTAGAAAGAAAAACAACTGGACCTTGAATAAGGGCCAGCTAAAAAGAAAGAGCAAGTCAGGCAATTTAGGGGAGGACTGTCCTTGAAGCTGTAGGCGGCCTGCTACAGAACTGAGAGATGGGAGAAGAGGGGAGGACTGTCCTTGGAGCTGTGAGTTCCCCGCTACAGCTGCCAACCGCATAACTGCTATCTTTTCTGCTAACTAATCAATGTAAAGGCCTGATTTTTTAGGAATAAAAACTCTGTGCTTTGTATGCTCGGAGTCGTCTCCTGCTTTGAAGGGACGACCCCCATCGCAATCAGAATAAACTGCCTCTTGCTTTTGCATCAAACCGTGGTCTGTGAGTCACTTTGGGGGAGGGAGCAGTACGGATCCTGCACCGGGAGTGCAGGTTTTGCAGGGCCTACTATGGAGAACAAGGGATGGCCATATTCAGGGAACTCTAGTTTGCTGTGGAGACAAGTCATGAGAGCATAGGGCAAAAGATAAGTGTCTTAGGAATTTAAGGGATGCTCCGGGGCTCTGGGGCAAAAGGGGGCCCCTGTGTGCTGAGACTTGGGTCGCATGCAGATTTAAGTCTACGCAAAATTAACATGGGGAAGAGGAGGGCAAAAGTTAAGAGATAGGCCAAAAGGCTGTGCCTCTGGACCTTTGGGAGGCACTGTTGGGAAACGCTTAGAAAACCCTCTTTAATCCTGGAGCGAGAAGAGGCGAGGACCCTATCAGCACCGAGTCTTAAGTCTGTGTGACCTTGGTTCAGCCTCTCTTGGGCGCCTCAGTATCCTCCTCACCAGGGAACTCGAGTCGACCCCAAGCACAGACAGAGGCAGTGAAGAAAACAAATGCCCTAGCTTTGACAATCCCTAAGTGTGTGCGAGAGGACAAGTGCTGCCAGCTCGAAACAGAAAGGGTTACTCGGGTGAGAGTACAGGATCCTAGTGGAAATGAAGAGTACTGCCTTGCTCGACCTCCTTAATCTCACTTGTAGTTTTCATATGGCAACCGAAAACAAGACACCTATGGGGAGAAACTAAGGGCCCGTGGGGAAAACTATGGTTTAGAGCAGCCAGGAACCTTATTGGAGCTGCATCTTATTTGGGGGATTTCCAGCTCCACCTGTTAAAATTTAATGGAATACTTCAAGACTATTCACAATAAAAACGTCTTTTTAATAGTCCCATACTCCTACATCTATCTCTTAACAGACTGTTGCTTTAGGGGACAAAATTAATCATTAACAACCTTATCCTCCTAAACCACACTCTCCAGAAAAAGTGGTGTTCAAACACCAAAGAACTTAAACCCCCCAAAAAAAGAATGAAAAAAAGAAAAGAAAAGCAACGACAAAAAAAATTAATAATAAATAATAAAAAAAACATTACAAACAATGAATAAAAATAGCAGCCACGGTGGACATTTGACTTGGGTTTTCAAGAAGCACTAAACAAGTTTCTCTCCATTGAGTTTGATGTTAGCTATAGGCTTGCTATATATTGCCTTTACTATGTTTAGGTATGTGCCTTGTATCCCTGATCTCTCCAAGACTTTAAACATGAATGGGTGTTGGACTTTGTCAAATGCTTTTTCGGCGTCTAAGGAGATGATCATGTGGTTTTTCTCCTTCAGTTTGTTTATGTAGTGGATTACATTGATGGATTTCGGTATGTTGAACCACCCTTGCATGCCTGGGATGAAGCCTACTTGGTCATGGTGGATGATATCTTTGATGTGTTCTTGGATTCGGTTTGCAAGTATTTTATTGAGTATTTTTGCGTCAATGTTCATAAGAGAGATAGGCCTAAAGTTCTCTTTTTTTGTTGGGTCTTTGTGTGGTTTAGGTATTAAGGTGACTGTGGCTTCATAGAATGAGTTTGGTAGTGTTCCTTCTGTTTCTATTTTGTGGAATAGCTTGAGGAGAATTGGAGTTAGCACTTCTTTGAAGGTCTTGTAGAATTCTGCGCTGAAGCCATCTGGTCCAGGGCTTTTTTTGGAGGGGAGACTGTTAATGACTGCTTCGATTTCCTTGGGAGATATAGGGCTATTCAGTCTTTCTACCTGATCTTGACTTAGTTTTGGTAGATGGAATCTTTCAAGAAAATTATCCATTTCATTTAGATTCTCAAATTTTGTGGCATATAGGCTTTTGTAGTATGACCTAATAATTGTTTGGATTTCCTCAATGTCTGTGGTTATGTCCCCATTTTCATTTCTGATTTTGCTGATCTGGATAGTTTCTCTCTGCTTTTTAGTTAGTCTGATGGGGAAAGGATAGGAGCTCCACAAGGACCAAATATATCTGGGCACAGGGTCTTTTCTGAGACTGACATTCAACCAAGGACCATGTATGGATATAACCTAGAACCTCCACTCAGATGTAGCCTGTGGTAGCTCAGTAACCAATTGGTTTCCCAAAGTGAGGGGAACAGGGACTATTTCTAACAGGAACTCGATGACTGGCTCTTTGGTCTCCCCACCCCCGAAGGGAGGAGCAGTCCTGTTAGGCCACAGAGGAGGGCTTTGCAGCCAGTCCTGAAGATACCTAATAAAACAGGATCAGATGAATGGGGAGGAGGTCCCCCCCATCAGTGGACTTGGAAAGGGGCACGGTGGAGATGAGGGAAAGAGGGAGGGAGGGACTGGGAGGGAATGAGGGATCGGGACACGGCTGGGATACAGAGTTAATAAAATGTAACTGATAAAAAAAAAAAAACATTGTCATTTATAAGAGTTGATGTGTTCATGGTGTCTCTTCACAGCAATAAAACCCTAAGACAGCCAGCCTAAAGTAAAATTCTAGAATGGGTACCTTTCTATGCCACTGTGACAAAGGTTCTATCCAGCATTCTGGCCTCTTTGGTGTGGTATTTGTATTTCCTGTTTAACATTTTGAAGGCTACATATTAGTATCACCATCAATATGATTAATCTGATTCATTTCATTATTTATGAACTCATTTCAGAAATACTTCATGAACAGCCAGTGGATGCTAAGCATTTGTTATGTCTTTAAAATAATCACATTGAATAAGCATCCAAGATTTGCTTTTATGGAGCTTGGAGTATATGGCAAAATGACTCCTTTGTTGCCTTTCCAAATGCCATTCCCATAAATTCTTTTTCTCAGGAGTTGGTTAGGTTTGAAGTTCTGAATAGTCATAGACCATTTTGGTAAGGTTATTTCTTTCTTCGATACCTATTTAAAGAACGGTAATACTGCTTAAGAGTCATCACATTTAAAGGGAAGTCTATGGATGGACTTCTGGGATGGGTGCCAACATTTATAAAATAGATTCATGCAGCAACAGTGTTATTTCTCTTTGTGAATTTTGTCATTAATGAAAGCCTTTCGATTATGAGCTGATTATTATTGGCAAAGGTGGAAGATCGTGGCAATGTGGACATTATATGGGACTAATCTTGAATGCTTATGAGCTAATAAACTCATGATCATGTAAATAAAGTTTAAATGTATATGGTAAAAAAAAAAAAAAAAAAAAAAAAAAAAAAAAAAAAAAAAAAAGAAGCACTAAACAGTGAGTCCAGAGGAGCACAGAAAGCTCAGAGGGGTCAACGTGGAAAGAGCCAGGAGGAGGATCATCGCCCTACTGAAAACACAGGACCCTGAATACCACCCTGCTTGGCTCAGAAAGCATTGTAGGCCTGTTTCCTCAAACCTTAGTCTAAGGCGTCCAGGAAAAATGACTCACAACACTGTGGTGTGTGAGAGCGACTTAGGTCTATATCTGATTTGGAGGAAGGTTTAGGCTGGGAGAACAAGCAGGCAGTGAACACATTTCATCACTCTGCATCTGAGGCACCCAGGGATTTGCACTGAAAGGAAGGTTCACCTCTACCCCACTGGCCAGTCCCAGGGCACAGGGCTCTAGGATCTCCACCCGAGACGGATGCTCAGTCAGAGTCCTGACCCTGCCCTATGGAAGCCTGCTACAACCCTGCTCTTGCCTCCCCGCTCCTCAGCCCCCCACCATGGGTGTCGGGCAGGTCTCTTTGCCTGATTCTTGTCACTCACTGGTCCGCCCCAGGCAGTGGATTCCAAAGGCCCCCCCATTGGAACTGGGGGCCGCAGAGCGTCCAGGTTTGGGCTCACCGCCCTCACAGTCAGCAGAGGCGGCTGAGCCCCACAGCAATAGCAGCCCTACACTGACCTCTTGGTCCAGCTCCTGGAGCTGCCCACTGGGTATGGATCAACAAGAGGGCTGCCAGTCGAGGGTGCAGTTGCCTGGCACCATCATAGAAAGCACCGAGCAGAATGCCTGGGCCACGTGACTGTGACGAAAGAATTGACACGTGCACACCACTCTCAGGTTCCCCCGTGGAGGAGCTTCTGCTCCCAGCAACTTGGCAGGCTAGAGCTGGCAGCACTTATCCCTCACACACACTTAGGAAAGGTCAAAGGTATGGTATTTGTTTCCTTGCCTGCCTCTATGCTTCAAGTCTTAGCACATAGTGGCCATTTTTTGCCCTAGAGCCCCCGAGCATCCCTTAAATTCCTAAGATAGTACCTTTTGCCCAATGCTATCATGATTTCTCTCCAAGGCAAACTAGAGATCCGTGAATATGGCCATCCCTTGTTCTCCACAGCAGGCCCCTAAACTTGGGCTTGGCCTCAAGATTAGGATACCAAGGGCACCACAGCACCTGGTCCAACATCAAAATATCCCGACCAGCTCTGAGAACTTTGAGCTTTAGCTTCTCAGAGATTTGGTTGCTCTGTCTATAAGATGAAGATGAACAAGAGGCAGATTTAAGAAGCCCTTGGAGTAAGCAGAGTTTCTCAGGAAAAATCATCCATAAGCCACTCTCAAGCTGCTGATTCTGAAGCTTCTAACACTCTTGTTTTGAATGGAAGCCCATTAAGAGAGAAAATTCAGTGATGAGGAACACTTGCTGTTCTTGTAGACAACTTGAGGTCTGTTCTCAGCCACAGCTGAGCATCTCACAGAAACCTGAAACTCCAGTTTCATGGGATTCAACACCATTTTCTGGCCGCCATATACACCAGCACACACATGGCATATATCCACACAGACACGTGTACATGTAAGCAAACGTTTTTACTGTGTTCTTCCTGGAAAGGGCATAGTAGTACACACCTCCAGTCTGTTGAGGGGCAGAGGATAGCCAATCTCTAAGTCTGAGGTTTACACAGTCAATTTCAAGCTGGAGAGGACTGCATAATGAGACCTTGTCTCTAAAATAATAAGGATCAGAAAGGTCGTTTTTTTCCATAGAGGACGTTCATATTATTCTTAGGCCTGCATCCTCTTACTGGCTCCAAAATGGAGATTGTCGAATTCTCTGATAGGGTTCAAGTCCATGATTTGACATAGGGGGAAGATTAAAATAACTTGAAACTGCCAGGCATGGTGGTACATGCCTCTAATCCCAGCACTCTGGCAGGCAGTGACAGGTGGATCTCTGTGAGGTCAAGGCCAGCATGGTCTACAAATCGAGCCCGGAATTCCCAGGGCTACATGGAGAAACAGTCTCTAAAAACAAACAAAAAACAAATGAACAAACAAGGAAACAAAATAACACAGAAGCCAATATTGGTCTGGAGAGTGCTCCATGCTTAATGCTCTTCCAGAGGCCCCAGGTTTAATTCCCAGCATACAGTGGCTTACAGTTGTACCTACAGTCCCATTTAAGACCATTTCCTGCCTCTGAGGTTGCCAGACTTGCATGTGGTGGACAGACCTATCTTGAGGCAAAATATCCATATATATTACACTGAATATATAAATAGATAAATAAGGCAAATATCAAACTGACTGCGGCTGTCAACATTTATAATCCTAGCACTGAAGTGAAAGAGGGAAAGAAGATCAAAAGTTTGATGTCAACCTGGATTACAAAACGAGTTAGTGACTTTCCTAGGCTACACAGTAATAGTGTCAAAAACAAAACGGGGCAGACAAAATGGCTCAGGGGACAACACTGCCTGCCACACTAACATAACTACAAGGGGGATCCCAAAAACCGATGGTAGAGGAGCTGCAGCCAGGACTCAGAGGTTTAATTCCTGATTTCAAATCCCAGCACCCACCTGGGGGCTCAGGACCATCTAGATGAGATCTTCTGGTGTGCAGGTTCCCTCTACTGGTGTACAGGTGTACATGCAGACAGAATATTGTATACATAATAAATAAATAGATATATAAATAAATCTGTAAAAAGAAAAAATATTTTGAGGGAGAGGAAGTTGTCCCCTGACTCCAGCACTCTCACTGATATGTGTTTATACATGCATGTATGCAAGTATATGTACACACACACCCGAAAAAAAAATAAAACAGAGCAAATCTCCTGTTGCTTAAGGACTATAATACTTTTGCAGTTCAAAGTGACTGAAATATTCTTCAGGAACCTACATGTTTAAAATATGTCTTATAAAGCTGGGGAGAACTTTGACTGGACTCTGGAGATAAGCAATGAAGGTAAAGGGACAGAATCTTAAACAGGGGAAAAGGCCATGGGTTTAAGCTAGTGAGAAGAACCAGGGAACAAAATGCATATGGAATGCTGAGCAAGCTTTTCTGTAACTGTGTTCTAAAAATAAAACCTGAAGAGGTGGGTTGAGGCTAGCAACAACATTTCAGGTGCCATAGTAGGACATCGGATCTCATTCTATAATCCTATGAGCTATTTTCTTTTTCCTTGAGGCAGGGTTTCTCTTAGAATGTATGGTAGCCCTGTCTGTACTTGAATTCACTTTGTAAACCAGGGTGGTCTCAAACACAGAGATATGCCTGCCTCTGTCTCTGTAAATTTCTGACCAGTGTAATTTATCTACCATCTGAGATCTCAATTTGTTATTAACAGTTTTCAGGAGCTAAGAGAGCCCATGACTTTACTCCCAGCACTTGGAAGGCAAAGATAGGTAGATCTCTGATTTTTGTTATTTTATAACATTTTTAATATTAATTACGGGTCATTTATATTGTATCCCATCTGTAGCCCCTTCCCTCATTTCCTCCTAATCTCATCCTCCCTCCTTCATTTCCTCAACATGCCCCTCTCTAAGTCCACTAATAGGGGAGGTCCTCCCACCCTTCCATCTGAACCTAGTCTATAAGGTCTCATCAGGACTGGCTGCAATGCCCTTCTCTGTGGCCTAGCAAGGCAGCTACTCCCACAAAGGGGGCGGATCAAAGAGCCTGCCACTGAGTTCATGTCAGAGAAAATCCCTGTTCCCCTTACTTGGGTAACCTACTTGGATGCTGAGCTGCCATGCGCTACATATGATTAGGGGTTCTAGGCTACATCCATGCATGGTCCTTGGTTGGAGAATCAGTCTCAGAAAGGCTACTTTTCTCAGATATATTTGGTCCTCGTGGTGATCCCATCCTCTCCATATTTTCATAACTCACCCTTTGTTCATGATTCCCTGCACTTTGCCCGAGGTTTGGTTATGAGTCTCAGCATTTGAGGGCTTTTAAGAGATTCTCGGGTAAGCTTGTCCAGGAAGAAGAAAAAAAAAATCCCTGTAAATTGACTAACTCCAAGTTTTCCTCCACTTTTGAAAGTCATTTAAGGTTCTTAAATTATTTTTTTCGCTTTTTAAAAAATTTTTCATCAATTACACTTTATTCATTCTGCATACCCCCATAAGCCTCTCCTTCCTCCTCTCCCAATTCCACCCTCCCTCCTCCCTCTGCATGCATGCCACATCCCAAGTCCACTGATAGGGGAGGTTCTCCTCTCCTTTCTGATCTTAGTCCATCAGTTCACATCAAAAGTGGCTGCATTGTCCTCTACTATGGCCTGGTAAGGCTGCTCTCCCCCCGGGGGGGGGGGTGATCAAAGAGCAGGCCAATCAGATTATGTCAGAGGCAGTCCCTCTTCACATTACTATGTAACCCAACTGGACTCTGAACTGCCCTGGGCTACATCTGTGCAGGGGTTCTGGGTTATCTCTATGAATAGACTTTGGATGGAGTATGAGTCTCTGGGAAGTTCCCTGTGTTCAAATTTTCTTGTTCTGTTGCTCTCTTTGTAGAGACCCTGTCCTCTCCAGCTCTTACTGTTTCCCAGTTCTTACATAAAATTCCATTCACTCTGCCCAACAGTTGCCCATCAGGCTCAGCATCTGCTTTGATAGTCTGTAGGGCAGAGGCTTTCAGAGGCCCTCTGTGGTAGGTTCCTAGGTTGTTTCCTGTTTTCTTCTTCTTCTCATGTTCATCCTCTTTGCCTTTCCGGATGGGGATTGGACATTTTAGTTAGGGTCCTCTCTCTTGCTTAGTTTCTTTAGATGCACAGGTTTGAGTGGCTTTGTCCTATGTTGTATGTTTATATGAGTGAGTATATACCATGTTTGTCTTTCTCCTTCTGGGATACTTCACTCAGCCTGATCCTTTCCAGGTCCCACCATCTACCTGCAAATTTCATGATTTCCTTATTTTTCATTGCTGAGTAATATTCCATTGTGAAGATGTACCACAATTTCTGCATCCATTCTTCAGTTGAGGGGCATCTGGGTTGTTTCCAGCTTCTGGCTATTACAAATAAAGCTGCTACAAACATGGTTGAGCAAATTTCCTTTTTGTCTGCTTGAGCCTCTTTTGGATATATGCCTAGGAGTGGTATGGCTGGATCTTGAGGAAGCACTATTCCTAGTTGTCTGAGAAAATGCCAGATTGATTTCCAGAGTGGTTGTACAAGTTTACATTCCCACCAGCAGTAGAGAAGGGTTCCCCTTTCTCCACAACCTCTCCAGCATGTGTTTTCACTTGAGTTTTTGATCTTGGCCATTCTCATGGGTGTAAGGTAAAATCTCAGGGTTGTTTTGATTTGCATTTCCCTAATGGCTAGTGAGGTTGAGCATTTCTTTAAGTGCTTCTCTGCCATTCGGTATTCCTCTACAGAGAATTCTCTGTTTAGCTCTGTTCCCCATTTTTTAAGTGGAGTACTTGGTTTGCTGCTTTTCAGCTTCTTTAGTTCTTTATATATACTGGATATGAGTCCTCTGTCAGATAAAGGGTTGGTGAAGATTTTTTCCCAATCTGTAGGCGGTCACTTTGTTTTGATGACGGTTTCCTTTGCTTAACAGAAGCTTTTCAGTTTCATGAGGTCCCATTTATTGATTGTTGCTCTTAGAGCCTGTGCTGTTGGTGTTATGTTCAGGAAGTTTTACCCTGTACCAATGAGTTCTAGGGTATTCCCCACTTTTTTTTTTCAAGCTGATTTAATGTGTCTGGTTTTATGTTGAGGTCTTTGACCCACTTGGACTTCAGTTTTGTGCAGGGTGATAAGTATGGATCTATTTTCATTTTTCTACATGTAGACATCCAGTTGGACCAGCACCATTTGTTGAAGATGCTATATTTTTTTCCATTGTATAGTTTTGGCGTCTTTGTCAAATATCAGGTGTCCATAAGTGTGTGGGTTTATTTCTGGGTCCTCTGTTCGGTTCCATTGATCCACCATTCTGTTTCTATGCCAGTACCATGCAGTTTTTAAAACTGTTGCTTTATAGTACAGCTTAAGATCAGGGATGGAGATACCTCCAGAAGATCTTTTATTGTAGAGGATTGTTTTAGCAATTCTGGGTTTCTTGTTATTCCATATAAAGTTGAGAATTTTTCTTTCCAGGTCTGTAAAGAATTGTGTTGATAATTTGATGGGCATTGCATTGAATCTGTAGATTGCTTTTGGTAAGATGGCCATTTTTACTATGTTAATCCTGCCAAGCCATGAGCATGGGAGATCTTTCCATCTTCTCATATCTTCTTCTAGTTCTTTCTATAGAGATTTGAAATTTTTTTTCATACAAGTCTTTGACTTCCTTGGTTAGGGTTACTCCGAGGTACCTTATGTCATTTGTGGCTATTGTGAAGGGTGTTGTTTCCGTAATTTCTTTCTCAGCCCTTTTGTCTTTTGTATACAGGAGGGCCACTGATTTTTTTGAGTTAATTTTGTATCCGGCCACTTTGCTGAAGGTGTTTATCAGCTGTAGGAGTTCCCTGGTAGAGTTTTTGGGGTCACTCACGTATACTATCATATCATCTGCAAATAGTGATAATTTGACTTCTTCTTTTCCTATTTGTATCCCCTTGATCTACTTCAACTGTCTTATTGTTCTAGCAAGGACTTCCAGAACTATGTTGAAGAGATATGGAGAGAGTGGGCATCCTTGTCTTGTCCCTGATTTTAGTGGGATTGCTTTAAGTTTCTCTCCATTCAGTTTGATGTTGGCTATAGGCTTGCTGTATATCGCCTTTACTATGTTTAGATATGTGCCTTATATTCCTGATCTCTTCAATACTTTAAACATGAATGGATGTTGGATTTTGTCAAAGGCTTTTTCAGCATCTAGGGAGATCATCATGTGGTTTTTTTCTTTCAATTTGTTAATATGGTGGATCACATTGATGGATTTACGCATATTGAACCACCCCTGAATACCTGGGATGAATCCTACTTGGTCATGGTGGATGATATCTTTGATGTGTTCTTGTATATGGTTTGCGAGTATTTTGTTGAGTATTTTTGCATCAATGTTCATAAGGGAGATTTGCCTGAAGTTCTCTTTTTTTGTTGGGTCTTTGTGAGGTTTAGGTACCAAGGTGACTGTGGCTTCATAGAATGAGTTTGATAATGTTGCTCCTGTTTCGATTTTGTGTAATAGTTTGAAGAGAACTGGAGTTAGCTCTTTTTTGAATGTCTGGTAGAATTCTGTGCTGAAACCATCAGGTCCTGGGCTTTATTTGGATGGGAGACTTTAGATGACTGCTTCTATTTCCTTGGGGGATATAGGACTATTTAATTGATTTACCTGGTCCTCATTTAGCTTTGGTAAGTCAAATCGATCAAGAAAATTGTCCATTTCATTTAAATTTTCAAATTTTGTTCCATGTAGACTTTTGAAGTAAGTCCTAATGATTGCTTAGATTTCCTCAGTGTCTGTAGTTATGTCCCCCTTTTCATTTCTGATTTTGTTGATTTAGATGGTGTCTCGCTGCCTTTTTGTTAGCTTGGCTAAGGGTTTGTCTATCTTGTTGATTTTCTCAAAGAACCAGCTCTTGGTTTCATTGATTCTTTGAATTGTTTTATTTGTTTCTAATTGATTGATTTCAGCCCTGAGTTTGATTATTTCCAGCCGTGTGCTCCTTCTTGGTGTGTCTGCTTCTTCTTTTTCTAGGGTTTTTAAGTGAGCCATTAAGTTGCTTGAATGCGCTGTCTCAAACTTCTTCTTGAAGGCACTTAGTGCTATGAACTTTCCTCTTAGCACTGCTTTCATTGTGTCCCACATGTTTGGGTATGTTGTGTCTTCATTTTCTTTGAGTTCTAGGAAGATTTTAATTTCTTTCTTTATTTCTTCCCTGACCCAGCTGTCTTTTAGTAGCAAGTTGTTCAGTTTCCATGTATGTGTGGGCTTTTTCCTATTTCTGTTGTTACTGAGGTCCAGCTTTATTCCATGGTCATCAGACAGGATACAAGGGATTATTTCAATCTTCTTGTATTTGTTGAGGGTTGCTTTGTGACCAACTATGTGGTTTATTTTGGAGAAGGTTCCATGAGGTGCTGAGAAGAAGGTAAATTCTTTTGTGTTTGGGTGTAAGGTTCTGTAAATGTCTGTAAGGTCCATTTGATTCATGACCTCTGTTAGAGATATTGTTTCTTTGTTTAATTTCTGTTTAGTTGACCTGTCCTTTGTTGAGAGTGGGGTGTTGAAGTCTCCCACTATTAGTGTGTGGGGATCTATATGTGGTTTAAGTTTTGTCAATGTTTCTTTCACAAATGTGGGTGCCCTTGGATTTGGGGCATAGATGTTCAGGATTGTGATGTCTTCTTTTCCCTTGATGAGTATGAAAGTGTCCTTCCCCATCTCTTTTGATTAATTTTGGTTGAAAAACTATTTTATCAGATATTAGAATGGCTACTCCTGCTTGCTTCTTGCGTCATCCCAAGGAAAGATTCAGAGAATTAGATAATCTTTAAAAGTGAAGTCTTCATATAGTGTGTTCTATAAGAAGACAACAGGTATTTCTGCTGCAATGCCACAAATGCATTGTGGAGAAAACCTTGTTTTCCATACAACTGTGCAGTAGAAATAACAGGACCCTGGGAGGGTGAGGCTGGGGTAATTACTTAGGAGTGTGGAAATTTGTAACAACACAGCTGTCACAGTTCTAAAGATCTGCAAGCCTAGGTCAGTCACCACTGGTGTTTGTGCTAGCATTGCACATGTCTGACTCTGCAGCCTTAGATTCTTCTTGAGGGTGTGTTCTGGACACCTACTTAATTGAAATGAAAAGCCTCTTTAAAAATAAAACAAACCCAAAACCCCAAACAGGAAATACACATGTTAGAATGGCTAAATTTTAACCATAACCTGGGAGTGTGCCAGGTGTTGGTGTGGCTACCTAACAACAAAACCTCCAATTATTGTTAGTGGGGATGCACAATGATATAGCCACTTTGGAGATCGTTGGCTGTACTAACACAGCAAACTATATGTTTATCCTACTTCCCATTAGCAGTATACCCAAATATTTAGCTCATCTGAATACCTAAACCTTCTCTGCTGGTCAGTGTTTGCACCAAATTTGCTGATGATCTTTAAAGTGGTACTAACCAAGATATCTTTCAGTAAGTAGGGACAGATGGGATCAAGAGACCCAAGAAGTTTGATTTAATGGGATATGATCAATGACTAATGGAGTGAGCCATCAGGTCATGCAGACATGTTGAATTTGAACTCCATATTCCTAAGTGAAGGCAACCTGTCTAAAAGGAGTAAGTAGAAAGGGTAAAAGAGTAGAGGCAGTGAAAAAGTGTGGTTGTCCAAGGAATGGGATCAAATAGACTAAGCATAGAGGGTATTTTCAGACAGTAAAAATACCTTGTGTGCTTGTGGTACTGTAGTTGTGGATACATGGCATTGTGTCTTAGGCAAACCATAGAATTTTAAAATACCAAGAACTGTAATCTACAGAAATTTAAAAAATCATTTAGGAGATAGGCAAAAACTCCAGGGTAGAATGCAGAATGTGATTTTGGTTTTTTAAGTAGTGTGTCAATGTATTCTGGCTAAACGGCTTACTGCTGTGCTATATTCCTAGCCTGTTTTAATTTTTTGAGACAGGGTCTATATAAGTTGCCCATGTAGTCATTGATTTTTCAAGCTGCCTCCTTCAGTACACTAAGTAGCTGCGTGACAGGTCAACACTACCAGGCCAAGGTTGACAAAATAATCTAGGCACTTTCCACCCTTTCTCATTTTCTTTGTCCTCTCCACTCACCTTTCTCCTTTGTACTTTTTGATGGGGCAGCAGGTCTCAAGCTGTGAGTCACAACCCCTTTAGGGGTCAAATGAGTCTTTCACTGGAATCACATATTAGATAACCGTTTGTTTTATTTCCATTATGATTCATAAATGTAACAGAAATACGGTTAAAAAACAGCAATGAAATAATTTTATAGTTTAGGTTCACCACAACATGAGGAACTCTGTTAAAGGGTCTCAGAATTAGGAAGGTTGAGAACTACTATGATAGGGCCTCATGTAGCCCAGGCTGTCCTTAAAGTCACTATGTGTAGCTGAAAGCAACTTTGAATTCCGAATTTTCTGCTTTCTCTTTCCTCCATGTGAATTCTAGGGATCTAATTCAGGTCATCAGACTTGTTGGCAGGTGTCCTTACCATTGAGCCACCTTGCTGGTCTTATGATAAAATTTTGAGGCATTTTACGTAACAAGCTATTATTGAAACACTCAGGACTGGCCTTCTTATTTAAAAAATTGTCAGTTGATTAATTTCTAAAGTGACAGGTTTAGAATTGATTATAATAACATTTTATTTTTGATATTATTAAAGAATCATTTAATGACTATGACATTGGGATCAGTTAGCATAAATGCTTCAATTACAGATCCAATCTCTCCTTCTTTCGAGTGCAAGCATACACACAAACACTATCAGGACTCTTTAAAGAGACACAAACAGATCTTACATAAGTAGATTTGGCAAGTGGGAGCCCCTGAAGGTTAGATTTTTCACAGTCTTGTGTAAGTCAGCCAGGACTGACCATTTTGTGGGTTTAAAGAGATGGTTCAGCTGTAAGGGCACTTATTGAGCTTGTAGAGGACATGGGTTTAATTTCTAGCACCCACATGGTGGTTAAACTATGCATAACTACAGTTCCAAGGAATCTCATGCCCTCTTCTGATCTCTTTGGCCACCAGGAACACGTACATGCATGCAGGCAAAACACTTCTATGCATAAATAAATTTTAAAAAAATTTAAAAAATCTAATGTTTCTGTCTCCAAATTTTGTTATCTCTGCTTTATTTGTAATAACTCGTTTCTTGTGTTGACTTTTTTTCACTTTAGTGAAAGACAGTTGCCATCAATGTATTTCTCATTAGGGGAAAAGGTAACTGAAATTCAGTAATGCTTCAGAAAATTTGGGACACTTTGGTAGTCCTGCCTTGCAGTGCTTAAGACAGATGACAGAGAATTGGAACTTGGGAGCCTGAAGAAGTGATGAAACGATGAAGTGCACCTTTTATTTTATGTTATTTTATTTTATTTTATTTTTTGTCACATGTGGAAAGAGATGCTTTATTGATGTCACTCTTCTCACATTGCAAATGTTCTGATGGACTCAAAATACATGAAATGAAAGATCAAAGCTACAAAAATTAAACAATAACTGTACAATTTTCCTGTCAAAGTACATCCAATTCAATGGTCATTAGTGTGATCTTTATGCCAGTGGATTAGTATACAATACGCAGAAGCTTCTTGGGATTCCCTATGTGGAGAAAATGTGACCAATGTGGAACCTTAAAGCTTCTGAATAAAATCCATATATTTTATCAGAATTATAAAACTGGCAAAGACACAGCAACATACTCCATTGTAATCAGGCAGTCAACCAATGTGGTGTGCTAAAGCTGTAGTTTGCAAGCAGTAAGTATAGCAGCAATGAATGGCTTTAAACGCCAGAAAAGATCCACCTTTTATTCAGTGAAATTATTATATTTTATCTAAGAACTGAAGACATTGAGACTCCCTAATTTTTATGGACTTATATAGTAATTTAATTTTATAATGTTAGGATGAAATTTTCCTTCTTCTACACTTTGACCTCTCCAGTGTTAGCAGGGGCTTGAAAGCTTGGATCCAAGCCCACTTATTGATCTTCTTTCAGCTCTGGTCCTATGCTAAATTCTAGGCCAACTAGAAGAACATGTGCTTGCATTTAATGAATTTAACTGAAGTAACAAATTCACCTTTTAGTTGAGTTATTAATAATATAAGGTGCTTTTATTTAGAAGCATGGAGAAATCGCCTGCATTTAAACCTTTTCATTGTTTTAATTTTATTTTTTTCTTATCAGTTACATTTTATTAACTCTGTATCCCAGCTGTATCCAACTCCCTCATTCCCTCCCAATCCCACCCTCCTTCCCTCATCTCCACCCTGCACCTTTCCAAGTCCACTGATGGGGGGGGGGTCTCCTCCCCATTCTTCTGATCCTGTTTTATCAGGTATCTTCAGGACTGGCTGCAACGTCCTCCTCTGTGGCCTAACAGGACTGCTCCTCCCTTGGGGGGTGGGGAGGTCAAACAGCCAGCCATTGAGTTCCTGTTAGAAATAGTCCTTGTTCCCTTTCCTATGGGAAACCAATTGGTTACTGAGCTACCACGGGCTACATCCGAGCAGAGGTTCTAGGTTATATCCATACATGGTCCTTGGTTGAATGTCAGTCTCAGAAAAGACCCTGTGCCCAGATATATTTGGTACTTGTGGAACTCCTATCCTTTCCCCATCATACTAACTCCCCTTCTTTCATATGATTCCCTGTACTCTGCTGAAGGTTTAGTTATGAGTCTTTGTATCTGCTTTGAAAACACTGCTAGTTAGAGTCTTTCAGATGCCTTCAGTAGACTCCTGTCATACATTCAATGCACATCACATCTGTCTTTCTAAAAGAGGATTGATCATCTTACCCCATATCTGCTCTCTTGATTATATTTTTTAGGTGTATAGATTTCATTATGTTTATCGTATCTTATCTGTCTATATAAGTGAGTATATACCGTGTTTGTTTTTCTCCTTCTGGGATATTTCACTCAGAATGATCTTTTCTCGATCTTCCAAGATGGCCTCAGCTAGTGTGCAGCTTAGCTGAAGGGGAGAGGACCCACAACACGGAAATTGGTAAGTGAAGGGGTTGATAAACCCAGAACAGAGTTATCTAGACTTCCAAGAAGAAAGAGACTAACCATGATCTGATTCCATCTAGAATCAGGTCAAGGCAGACTCCTCTTGGAGGAGACACACTGAGAGGTGATTCCCCAGGCACTTCCTAGCGCCCAAAACCCTACTCCCCCTTCGGAGGAGGCAGGAGGCGTCCAGCAGAATCTGCCACAGACCACACTGTCTGTACCCCAGCCCAAGCTAGATCTACAGCTCCCACCAAAAAAAAAAAAAAAAAAAGATAAAACCCGCAAAACCCGAAAAGTGCACCTTTTAATTGTAGCATCTTTATTCTTTTTATGTGTGGGTGTCGGTATGCATGCCTGAGTGCGTGTGCCCTGGTGTCCAGAAGAGGGCATTGGATCCCCTGGAACTGCAGTTACTAACAATTGTGACCCACTTGGTGTCTGTGCCAAGAACCAAACTCAGGTCCTGGGAGAGCGTCAAGTTGTGTTTTTGCAGAGCAATCTCCCCAAGTCGCAGCAGTTACTAGTCTTTAACCCTTACTAAATATAATTCCCGGAAAATGTTGTACTTTTGTCCTTATTATATTTTTAATGTAATAAGGAATGTACATACAGGCTTATGTGTTATTGTGTGTTATGGGCATGTACATGTGGAGGTCAGGGGAAAATTTCAAATGCTGATTCTCTTTCCATCTTGTGGGTCCTGTGGCCTGGAGTTTAGGTCATTGTGGTACTCCTATTCACTGAGCCATCTCACAGACTTAAAAATATATTTGTTAAATCTGGTCAAATATCTTGAGAAATGTTTGCTTACAAAGACAAAGGAGCATGATAGGGGTGCTAAGAAGATGGCTTAGTGGGTAAAGTGTTTTCTATACATGCATGAGGACCAGAGTTCAGATCACCACCACTCACATGAAAGCAGTTTGTGTCAGTGTGCGCCTGAAACTCTTGGTGTGTTGGGGGGGGGGCGTGATGGTTTGGCCAAATGAACACAGGTATCTCTTAGGGACTTTTCAGCCAGAGAACAGTCAGTTCCAGGTTCAGTGAGAGATCATAAAACAAGACTAAAAAGTGATTGAGGAAGATAACTCATTTACTCTGCAGATACTTACACACACACACACACACACACACACACACACACTGTATATATATATATATATATATATATATATATATATATATGGGTAATTTAAGAGTTCTTTAAAAACAAGACATTTATAATGGGCATGGTGGTGAGTACTTGTAATTTCAGGATGTGTGGGAGGTTGAAGACAGAGAGTTTTATTTTGCTAGCCTGTTTTTCATGCTAAGATCTTGTATCAAAACAAAAAAAAATCAATTAATTAGAAGTGAACTGAGTTTTCCCTTGAATCTCCTTGCTAAAGTTTTGATAAATTTGCTTTGATGGAACTTAATAATTATACTCAGAAAAAACTAGCAGAAAAATCTGTTAATTTCGTATACCTTGTCTACTCAACTCATTCATTCATTCATGTAAATTCCATTTTTACTTGGTGCAAGTTTCTGGGCTTAAAGAGGATTAAAATACTGTCTTTGACTGTACAGAGTTAAAAGAAAACAAAATGAAGTAGTGGGGGAAATTTTAGAATGATACTGTGGAAGATAGGAGCCTCTAACTCAGGCTGGCTCTCATACTTCCTAATGCTGTGACCTCATGTTGTGGTGACTCCAACCACAAAATTATATTTGTTGCTACTTCATAACTGTAATTTTACTAATACTATGAATTGCAGTGTAAGCATCTGTTTTCTGATGTTCTTAGGCAACTCTTGTGAAAGAATCATTTGACCCCGCCCCCAATGGACCTCAACCTATAGTTGAGAAACACTGCTGTTTCTTATCTTTTAAGCTCAGTAGCCAAGCTTAAAAGATAAGAGAAAGGTCTAGGGCAGAGTGTATGAAATTCAAAAGCATGGAGTAAACCGTTATTTTAAGTGTTTAGACCTGTAAGCTTAGACTTTATTCTGTGGGACGTAGAGAATCATCAAGAGATTTTAAAAAGAAAGTGCCTGACTCATATTTTCATGTAAGACCACACACTGATTGAAAGATAGAATTAGTGTACAAGAAAAAAATGCCAATTCTTTTAGAAATCTGTTGCTTTAAAGAATGTAACATGCATAGTGGGAAGGGATAGAGAAATGCATATATATTTCTGAGGAATATATGAGGAATATGAGGAATAATGAGAGAAGTATGACTTACTTAGCTCTATTGATTCCTTAAAGTAAACCTTGAATCAAATTGGTTTGGATGATGTTAGCACTGCATTATAATATCCTTGAGGATAATTGAAAATGAGAATCTTTTGTTTGTTTACGAAACAGGATCTCACAATGTAGCCTTGGCTGGCCTGGAAGTTACTATATAGACGAGGCTGGCTTTTAACTCAGAGATCCATCTACCTGTCAGCTTTCTGAATGGTGGGATTAAGGGTGTGTGCCACCATGCCAGGCCCTAGAAAATGGAATCTTAGTATGAGATTTTCAGGGAAATCAGGAGGTGCTGAAAGAAAAGAAAGCCTCACAGAAGGACCAGAGTAAGTTCTGGAATCAAGGGTCTTTAAGTGATCTCAGCCATGGAAATTCACAAAGTTTTATCAATTCTATAGTTGAGGCTCAGCTACATTTGCAGATTTTGGATCTTTGCTCTGTGACTGGCTTATCTTTCCTTCTCATTTGAAGCTCTGGGGAAGTATGATGCCTGCTGAGGAACTACACATTTTATTGTCTAGAGCTTTTCACATGTGTTACTATATGAGTTAGTAATCTTCACACAGGGTGCTAACATGTTGGATCAGTTACTTTTCTCAACACTGTGAGAAAAGGAGTTGCAGAAACAACAAGGGGGAGGATTGGTTTATTTCAGTTCATCCTTTTGAGGGTTACACAGTCCTCCATAGTGCGGAAGGCATGTTGGGGTTCTTGGAGGCAACAGGATTCTGAAGCTGCTTCCTTTGTTCTATGGATCAAGAAATAACTCCTCTGATCCACCCTCAACCACTCACTTATTGAAACTCAATGGATACCACCTCTTTAAGTTTCCAACATACTTCCCTGATAGATCTCACAGCAAGGGACCAATTTTAAACATGTGCTTGTGAAGGACAGTTCACAAGTAGAACACATTTGTTGGCTTAGATCGGAATGTGAGTAGTAATAAATTGCAGAGTATTGTGGCACCACAGAATCTGAGCCCTGCTTTCTTCATTAGGGACAATGTTAGGACCTTCCTCCTGGTAAGGGTTTGTAAGTTATCTGAAGCCTGGGAAGAGGGATTATTGTTAGCCCTGTTTGGGGACTTACCTGGAGGAGATAGTTGAACTGACAGTGTTTTACTGTATGGAGGGAGAGAGCTATGGCAGAGGCAGAACATTAATGCATCATTAACAGGCAATGGAGGCCCAAGAAGAAACTGTTTTGAGGTACCTGGTTGGAAAGGAGAGTATTGTCATGGGACCTGAACTATGGAATTTAGAAAGGGAGACAGCTGTGGCAGAGGCAGAACATTAATGCATCCTTAACAGGCAGATGGAGGCCCAAGAAGAAGCTGTTTCAATGTACCTGGGTATAAAGGAGAGTAGTGTCATGGGAACTAAGCTGTGGAAATTAGAAAGGAGGAAGAGGTACTGTATACAGTGGATAGTGTAGTGTGTAGTGGATAGACCTGGAAAATTGATCACTGGTTTTGGAATAAGACCATTGTAGCCTTAGGGATAAAAGTCTGTATTTCATGATGGAAATAAAACCCAACTGTCAGGAGTTAAAAGAAAAAGTGGAGGTTGCAAGTAGAGAGGGTGTGGCAGAAAGGGCATGCTTGAGGAACATAGAAAGGTTATCTGTAAAAGGTTAAGGGAAAAACATCTCTGCTTTTAATGACCAATATTTGGTTACATTTTGGCAGAGGGCCAGATTCTAATATCATCAGGGTAGATGGAAATTCCACGTAATCAAGACTTTTGAAAGTAATGTGACAGCAGTTGTATTAGTTCTGCATCCGTCTTCATTCAGTTTGTAAGTAAAACTGAAGTGATGTTTAAATTGGTAGAAGACTATAATTTTAGGTAAAGGTAAATTTGTTACTCAATACCAACCTTAATACAATACTGACAGGGACAATGTTTTATCACACGGAGGCACTGAACGTTGTGATAAAAGTGAGTAATTGTGAGGACGTTGTGTTCTCACAGGGTGAGGTAAAATTCAAGAAGAAATTGCTAAAGATACTTAGTTTGAGGGCTGATGAGGTAAAGACCAGTAGCAGTCTTTGCAGACCACAGGTAGTAGGTCCTGGAGAGGAGAAATAGACCATGGGAGGCAGGCTGGTGTGGACATGGATCACATTGGAATAGCAGAGTGGAGAGCTGACTTTGACTACATCTAATGGCCTCCCATTTTCTTTGAAAAATAAACTCACCAAGCTTAAAAAGCTTAACATGAATGAAGACGAAGTGGATGATCCTTTTAGAATAACTGAAACAGGTTGACTGAAGATTTCTGAACATAATGTAGGTAGCACTGAGAAAGATCAGGTGATGAACTTATGGCAGTGATCTTTTACCATATTGACTGATAGGGTAGTAGCAGGGAAACTGGACTGTGATACTGATGAAAGGCCATGGCCATGGCTTTTCTGGTAAGGGTGGTGGAAGGATAGGCTTATGAAGGAAATCAAGGGCATTTGAGGCCTTTTAAGAGATTCTCGTGTAAGCTTGTTCTGGAAGAAGAAGAAGAAAAAATTCCCAAGGAAAGATTCAGAGAATTAGATAAACTTTAAACGTGAAGACTTCATATAGCATGTTCTATAAGAAGACAACAGGAATTTCTGCTGCAATGCCACAAATGCATTGTGGAGAAAACCTTGTTTTCCATACAACTGTGCAGTAGAAATAACAGGACCCTGGGAGGGTGAGGCTGGGGTAATTACTTAGGAGTGTGGAACTTTGTAACCACACATCTGTCACAGTTCTAATGATCTGCAAGACTAGGTCAGTCCGCACTGGTGTTTGTGCTACCATTGCACATGTCTGACTCTGAAGCCTTTGAAAAGCCTCTTTAAAAACAAAACAAACCCTAAACCCCAAACAGGAAATACACGTTAGAATGGCTAAATTTTAACCATAACCTGAGTGTGTGCCAGGTGTTGGTGTGGCTATCTAACAACAAAACCTCAAATTATTGTTAGTGGGGATTCACAATGGTATAGCCACTTTGGAGATGGTTGGCTGTACTAACACAGCAAACTATATGTTTATCCTACTTCCCATTAGTAATATACCCAAATATTTACCTAGCTCATCTGAATACCTAAACTTTCTCTGCTGGTCAATGTTTGCACCAAATTTACTGATGATCTTTAAAGTGGTAGCAACCAAGATAACTTTCATTAATTAGTGACAGATGGAATCAAGAGACCCAAGAAGTTTGATGTAATGGGATATGATCAATGACTAATGAAGTGAGCCATCAGGTCATGCAGACATGTTGAATTTGAACTCCATATTCCTAAGTGAAGGCAACCTGTCTAAAATGACTAAGTAGAAAGGGTAAAAGAGTAGAGGCAGTGAAAACATGTGGTTGTCCAAGGAATGGGATCAAATAGACTAAGTATAGAGGATATTTTCAGACAGCAAAAATATCTTGTGTGCTGTAGTTGTGGATACATGGCATTGTGTCTTAGGCAAACCATAGAACTTTATAATACCAAGAACTGTAATGAACACAAATATAAAAAATCATTTAGGAGACAGGCAAAAACTCCAGGGTAGAATGCAGAATGTGATTTTTATTTTTAAGTAGCGTTTCAGTGCATTCTGGCTAAATGGCTTACTGCTGTGCTATATTCCTGGCTTGTTTTAATTTTTTGAGACAGGGTCTATATAAGTTGCCCATGTAGTCATTGATTTTGCGAGTTGCCTCCTTCAGTATACTAAGTAGCTGGGGGTCAACACTACCAGGCCCAGCTTGACAAAATAATCTAGGTATTTTCCACCTTTCTCATTTTCTTTGTCTTCTCCACTCACCTTTCTCCTTTGTACTTTTTGATGGGGCAGCAGCTCTCAAACTGTGTGTCACAACCCCTTTGGGGGTCAAATGAGTCTTTCACAGGAGTCACATATTAGATATCCTGTATATTTACATTATGATTCATACATGTAACAAAAATACTGTTACAAAACAGCAATGAAATAATTTTATGGGTGGGGTTAACCACAACATGAGGAACTCTATTAAAGGGTCTCAGAATTAGGAAGGTTGAGAACCACTGTGATAGGGACTCATGTAGCCCAGACTGTCCTTGAAGTCACTGTGTAGATGAAAGCAACTTTGAATTCCTAATTTTCTGCTTCTAACTCCCAAGTGCTGAGATTGTAGATGTAAATCTCTACCCAACTTGATGAAATAATCTTCGTTGCATAACATATTTGAAATATCCTCAGGGAAGGGGAGAAAGTATTGACCTCAGTAACTTTTGAATTAATGAAGTCTAAGTAAAGGCAAAGCAAACTGTATTTTGAACTCTAGTTGATAAAAGTCATATCCTATGGGATTGTGGGTAATTTTCTAATGGCAATTCTGATTCTGTTAGCTTCCCATACTGCTGCACATATGTGCTGGATGTGAATGGGTGAATCTGCACTCATACAGGAAAACTTCTTAACACCTCTAACCTGTGTCCCTTGTCTTGTTGCCCTGATGGCTTAACATAGTGGCATGCTGTGTACTTTAGGGAGATACTTCTGTTAAATTATCAGATTTTCTGTTTAAGGGCTTTCCATATTGCTAAGCTGTTAACATTTGTCAGAGTATTGAGAAAAGCTGTGTTATAGACCAAGTGACATCTTGATTATGCTAGCACCATTCCTATATTTAACTGTAAGTGAACTAAGTCATAATTAATTAATATATTCTGTTGTAGTACAGGCCTGGTTAGGATTTAGTATTTCTGAGGTGGAATATTTGCAGGTAGTTGCCAAAATCTAGACTGTGGGTATAGGAAGGAGTGCTTTAAGTGGGAGTAAAAAGCCCATGATTGGGGTGTCACCACAACATGAGGAACTGTATTAAAGGGTCATAGTTGTGTAAAGGTTGAACTGGCCTAGAGCATTGTATGTGTTAGGCCAATACTCTACCACTGAGCTACACCTCTGTCCCCTCTTTGATTTTTTAAATTTAATAATGAATAAACACATTTACTTTTTCACATTTACAGAACGTTTCTAAAATCTTTTCCAAGAGCATAATAAACAAAGGCTCTTAATTCTCTGGGAAACTAATTGTTTGAAATATGTCTTTAAAAGCTGGGGAGAACTTAGACTGGACTCTGGAGGTAAGCAATGAAGGCAAAGGGACAGAATCATTTTTTTTATGCTTTGAAATTTAGAACAATTTTATTTAAGATCTGAAATACGATTCCCAAACCATCATCTTTTCAGAAAACTGTGGCTACACAATAATGCATTGTCTCTATCATGTTAGAACGTGCATTAGACTCAAATACAGAAACCAGGAAACAAACCACTGTCTTTCAACAATTTGAGCAATGATAGCATGAATGCCTAAGGTACAGCAAATAATGGATTTGCAGAGGATGGGCTGTTCACGTCAAGCACCACAAGAAATAAGAGCACAAATGCATGGGTTTTCAGGCATACACATTTAAGTTGAACCTTTGGCACTAGGAACCAGGGCATCTCACCATGCAGCATTAACACGTGTTAGAAAACTGTGTAGTGTCAAAAGGGATAGAACCACCAGTATCCAAGCAATGTCGTCAACTAGGCAATAAAATGTTCTACTGAATTTGTTCTTTGTCTAATTACTGCATACACTGGTAGCAACTTTTACGTGAGGAAAGGTGTCAGGAGACACTCCATTTGTTTCTTCTTACAACACAACAGGAAATCAACCTAACATAGGCCCTATTTTACATTGACACTTTTAAAGATCATCAATTCTACACTGAAAGGACTAAACAAAAGTGTTTACAGAGAGCAGACTACGGCGAGTGGTCAGTAGACCTTCACAGGGCTTTGCAGTGATACTCAGCAGAAGCCACTTGGTAATCTCTGGCAGTAAACAGCGAAGCAGAATTCTTTGCCAGATGCTTAAGGAAATCATGCAAATAGCCCAGCAGTAATGACAGGCTTTTCTCATCGAGGGGCATATAGGCCAACATTGCCCCAATTCTCACAAATAATCTCAGTAGGTGTGGTGCCCCATAGATGTGTGACACTGGCGCATCAGGGTGAGCCAGCAGGATCTCAGCATACTGGGGCCTTTCAAACTCGTAGAGCAGCTGAGTGCCCAGCATCACATTGAAATACGTTTTTATCCCCCCCACAACTTCATCAACTGCATACTTCTTACTGTCAGCACTTCGCTGGGACTTGGTACACTTGGCATACTCCTCAAGAATGGCATCTACATTCTCTTTAGCAGGGAGTTGGAACAACTGCTTCTGCCTAGTAACCAAGTCCCAATCCTCCACCAGCCATGGCTTTAATTCTTCAGGAATCTTCACTTCCACTTCCACATCCACTCTGTTCTTCTTCAATGCCGCCTCACTCTCCACAGTGGCATCGGCTCGTGCCCTTTCCTTCCGTGGGGGCTGGGGCATTTGGCTGCTACTGCCACCATCTCCATTGCCAGGAGTCTTCTGCTGGTTCTTCCTTGTCTTCTGCACTGAACCAGAAGGGGAGTTCTCAGCAAGGTGACCTCCCCATCTTCCTGGAACAGCTGGTTCAACATTCTCTTCCTGGGAACCAGCTGACTCCTTTCCTGAGGCAGCTCCTCTCATCTGACATCTCTGCATGTTGCTTCGAATTGGTTTCTCAGAGCTGTCTTCTTCAGCAGGTTGTTGTCCACAAGTTTCAGAAACCTGCTTTCTGGAACTCATTCAACCCTGTTTCTAGTCCATCCTACACTCTTCTTTCTTTCCCTTCCAAGGATTCCTAGCAATTTCCAGGGCAGAGGCTTACAGATCTCCTAGGGTGGTCTGGAAGGATGAAGTGGGAATACAACACTGTATTCTGCAAGCAGGAATGCAAACAGGTTTGGCAACCAGGGTCAGATCTCCCGATCATTTACTGCACAGCAAAGATAGCTTTTCTGAGGATGACCTGAGAGGAGAATCCAGTTCTTTGCAGCAGCCAACATGTGATCACTGCCGCTCCTCCAACCTTAAACAGGGGGAAAAGGTCACGTGATTCAGCTAGCCAGAAGAACCAGGGAGCAAAATCCATATGGAATGCTGAGCTAGCTGTTCTGTTGCTGAGTTCTAAGGATAAAACCCGAAGAGGTGGGCTGAGGCTAGCAACAACATTTTGGATGCCGCATTAGGACATCAGATCTCACTCTATAATCCTGTGGGCTATTTTCTTTTTCCTTGAGGCCAGAGTTTCTCTTTGAATGTACTGGACACCTGGCTTTCCTGAAGTTCGCTTTGTAGACCAGGGTGGCCTCCAATTCACAGAGATCTGCCTGCCTCTGTCTTTGTAAATTTCTGACCAGTGTACATTACCTACCATTTGTGATCTCAACTTGTTATTAAGAGTTTAAAATTTCAAAGGCAGACCATGACCTTAATCCCAGCATTTGGGAGACAAAGACAGGTAGAACTCCATTCTTGAAGCCAGCATTGTCTACAGAGGGAGTTTGAGGACAGCCAGGGGGCTGTGGAGAGTTTGAGAGAGAGAGAGAGAGAGACTTAGAAAGAAAGGGCAAGCTGAGGCAGTTGAACACGTAAATCCAAGCACTTTGAGGAGACAGGCAACTCTTGAGCCTGGGATACACAAGGAATGGCATCTGAAAAGAAACCTAGAGTGCTGAGTAAGTGCTGAATCTTACAAATGAATTATGCAAAGACAGAAACAGAAGACCTACTACTATAATATTGTTCTTTATGTTGTAGCAATTAAAATGCCCGGCACAAAAATGATGATATTGTATTTGGGTAATTATTGAATCAAGCATCATACCCTATTCATGAGCTAGCAAAAGCATTAAACATGGATAATGAAATTCTCCTGCTTTCAGATTTTCCTGGGACTCCTGGCCTAACATGGGTTAGGTCAAGGAGAGACTCCCTAAGATTGTATGCATTAGCCAGTGAGGACAACTTGAGTCATCTACATCACTAGGAGATTCAACACCCAAAAGAGGTTAAGAATCTAACTTACTTTAGCAGATACAGCAAAAATTTAAGCCTGCAGATGATTTATTTTCCAAACAGGAAAAAGAAAAGAAAGGCAAACGGACACCAAAAATTATTTCCTCAAAGCTAAAACTGTAATCATTATTTAAAATAATGGCCCCGTGGAAAGGGCAATGAAAAACAAGATCACTACTACTCAATTTCCATCTCCTCACCAGTGTAGCACTGGCAAAGAGCAACAACCTGCTGCCCCCTCAGACTGCATTCAGCCCCAGCCTCTCAAAGGTATCTATCTCCAGAGCAGGGTGCGGGTTTCCCTCAAAATTAAACATTCACAGGCGACAGGATCCTAATGGAAATGAAGAGTACTGCCTTGCTCGACCTCCTTAATCTCTCTTGTAGGTTTCATATGGCGACCGAAAACAAGACACCTGTGCGGAGAAGCTAAGGGCCCATGGGGAAAACCATGGTTGAGAGCAGCCAGGACCCTTTCTGGAGCTGCATCCTGTTTGGGTGATTCCCAGCCCCACCTGCAAGGGAAGAAACAGGACTGACAGGCTCTTTCCTCCAAGCATCAACAGCTTTTACCACTGCTTTGGTTTCACAATTGTGAGGTAACAATAGTACTATTGTGGTGTCACAATTCAATTATAATGTAATAATTCTCTTGTGATGTCACAATCGAAACAGAGCGATGTCTCAATATAATTGTGATGTCCTACTAGTGACACTGTGATGTCACAAAAGTGCCATTGTGATGTCATAATAAAACTGTGATGTCACAATCCTAAAATTGTGATAACACAATACGATTGTAGTGTCCTACTAGTACTGTTGTGTTGTCATAATTCCCTTCCGATGACACAATAGTTGCATTGTGATGTCACTATGTCTTTGTGATATCAAAATAGTACCATTGTGATGTCATAATGCCATCATAACTAAAGAATAGTATCATTGTGATGTCATAGTACAATTGTGCTATCACAATTCTACTATTTGATGTCAGATTTCAAGTGTAATGTCATAATTCTCTATGGAAACACTGTGATGTCACAATGAAATTGTGATGTCCTACTAGTAATATTGTTATGTCACAATACCATTGTGATGCCTTGTTACTTCACTTTTGAAGTCATAATAAAATTGTGATTTCATAATTATACCATTATGACATCATAATACGAGTGTGATAGGAGGCATTGTGATGTCACAATATATTTGTGATATTCTAATAGTACCACTGTGATGTGATAATGCCATTGTGACCAGAGAATAGTACGATTGTAATATCATAGTACAATTGTGACATCACAATAGTACCATTGTGATTCAATTGTAATGTTAAACTTATCTAGTGTTGAAACAATCAAACTTTTCTGATGTCACAAAACGATTGTAATGCCCTACTAGTATACTTGTGATCTCACAATTCAATTGTAACTTAATAATTCCCTTCTGATGGCCCAAAAGAAACATTGTGATCTCACAATATATTTGTGATATCCTTCTACTACCATTGTGTTGTCAGAAATCCCTTGTGATGTCAGAGTAGCATTGTGAACTCACAATGTCTTTGCGATATCATAGTACGGTTATGATGTCACAATAGTATTGTGACATCACAATTGAATTATAATATCATAATTCTGTAGTGATTTCACAAACAAATCATTTTGCTGTCACAATAAGATTGTGATGGCCTACCAGTACAATTGAGATGTCATAATTCAGTTGTAACATCATGATTCCCTAGTGATGGCCCAATAGAATCATTGTGATGTCATAATAAGATTGTGCTGTCCTACTAATAACATTGTGATGTTACAGTACAATTGTGATGCCTTGGTAGTACCATTGGGATGTCACAATAAAACTGTGATATGGTACTAATGTCAAAATTCCCTTGCAATATCACAGTACTAGCATTGTGATGTCAAAATATCTTTGTGATATATTAGTACCTTACTTATATCCTAATGCCATTGTAAGGTCATTGTACAATTGTGATGTCGCAATAGTACCATCGAGATGTCAGAATTCAATAGTAATGTCTTAATTCTCTAGTGATGTCACAAACGAACCATTGAGATGTCGCGATAAGATGGTGATACCTTTCTAGTACAGTTAAGGGTTAGGGTGGCAGCATTATGATGTCCCAATATCCTTGTGCTTTCATAATAGTACCTTTGTGATGTCATAATTGTACCATTGTGATATCACAATTCAATTGTTATGTCATAACTCTCTAGTGATGTCAAATCGAACCCTTCTGATGTCACAATGTGAATGTGATATCCTACTACTAACATTGTGATGTCACAATACCTCTGTGATTTCGGGTAGTAATATTGTGAGGTCATAATAAAACTGTGATGTTAAAATTGCACCTTTGTGATGTCACAATATGATTGTGATGTTCTCCTATTACCATTGTGATTTCATGAATATTTTGCGATGTCAAAATAATAGTAATGCGATGTCAAAATTGCTTTGTGATATCCTAATAGAACCATTGTGAAGTCACAATTTAATTTTAATGCCATGATTCTGTAGTGATGGCCCAATAGACACACTGCAATGTGATATTATGATTGTGATGTGCCACTAGTAACATTGTGATGTCACAACACCATCGTGATGTCTTGGTAGAATTGTAATATCATAATATTTTGATATCACAATTGTACCATTCTGATTTCAAAATACGATTGTGATGTCCTACTAGTTTATAGTTGTGATGTCAAATTGTCTCTGTGATATCATAATAGTACCATTGTGATGTCAGAATGCCATTTTGACTAGAGAAATGTACAATTGTGAGGTCATATTACAATTGTGATTTTACAATCGTACCATAGTGATTTCAAATAAGATTGTGATGTCCTACTAGTACCACTGTGATATCATAATTCCCTTGGGATGTCACAATAGTAGCATTGTGATGTCGAAATATCTTTGTGATATATTAGTACCTTACTGATATCATAATGCTATTGTTACATCACAGTACAATTGTGATGTCACAATAGTAACATTTGTTGTCACAATTCAATTATAATGCCATAATTCACTAGTGATGTCACAGTTGAACCATTATGATGTCAAAATACGATTGTGATATCCTATTAATACCACTGTTATTTCGCAATACGATTGTGATGTCATAGTAGTACCATTGTGAGGTCATATTCTAATTGTGATGTCATAATCGTAACAACAGGAGAATAATACCATTATGATGTCATAATACAATTGTGATGTCACAATGCTACCATTGTATTGTCAGAATACAATTGTGATGTCCTACTAGTACTGTTGTGATATCTAATACTACCATTGTGATGTCATAATGCCATTGTGATAAGAGAATAGTACCTTTGTGATATCATATTTCAACTGTCATTTTATAATACTACCATTGTGATGTCCCAATACAATTGTGATGTACTACAAGTACCATTGTGATGGTATAATACACTTGCTATATCACAATAGTAGCATTGTGATGTCACAATGTCTTTGTGATATCCTTATAGTACCATTTGATGTCATAATTCAATTATGACTACAGAATATTGCCATTGTGATGTCACAATAGTACCATTGTGATGCCTCAAGTCAATGGAAATGTCATAATATACTAGTAATGTCACAATCACATATTGTGATGTCCTACTAGTATGATTGTGATGTCATAATATACTTCATAATGTCTTTGTGGTATCCTACTAGTACCATTGTGATGTCATAATGCCATTGTGACTAGAGAATAGTATCATTGTGATGTCATAGTATAATTGGGATGTTCAAGAGTACCATTGTGATGTCACAAGTCAGTTGTTATAATTCTCTAGTAATGTCAAAATCACTAAATTGTGATGTCACAATAAGATCATGATGTTCTCCTAGTACCATTGTTATGTAATAATAGCACTGCAATTTCACAATAGTAGCTTTCTGAAATCAAATTGTCTTTATGATGTCCTAATATTACCATTGAGGTGTCATAATACCATTGTGACAAGACAATAGGACCATTGTGATGTCATAGTATAATTGTGTTGTCACAATAGTACCATACTGATGTCTAAATTCAATAGTAATGTCATAATTCTCTAGTGATATTATTGTCGATCCATTTAGATGTCACAATTAGATTGTAATGTTCCACTAGTACCATTTTTATGTCTTGATACTCTAGCGATGGCACAATAGTAGCATTGTGAATGCTACTAACAGTATCATTGTGATGTCATAATGCCATTCTGACTAGAGAATAGTTCCTTAGAGAAATCATAGTACAATTTTGATGTCACAATAGTACCATTGTGATGGGACAATTCAATTGTAATGTAATAATTATCTAGTGAAGTCACAAACTAACCATTGTGGTGTCACAATGTGAATGTGATCTCCTGTTAGAACCATTATCATGTCATAATACACATGCGATGGCACAATAGTAACATTGTGATGTTACAATGTCTTTGATATCGTACTAGTACCTTTGAGATGTCATAATGCCATTGTGACTAGAAAATAGTACCATTGTGATGTCATAGTACAATTGTGATGTGACAATTAAATTGTAATGACATAATTCTCTGGTGAAGTCACAATTAAAACATTGTGATGTAACAATATGACTCTGATCTCCTGCTATTACCATTGTCATGTCATAATGCACTTGCGATGCCACAATAGTAACATTATGATGTCACATTGCCGTAGAGAATAGTACCATTATGATGTTAAACTACAATTACGATGTCAGAAGAGTACCATTGTGATGTCACAGTTCAATTGAAATGTCATAATTCTCTAGTGATGTCACAATATGATTGTGATGTCCTGCTAGTACCATTGTGATGTCATAATATCCTTGTGTAGTCACAATGTATTTGTGATGTCCTAATAGTACCATTGTGATGGCATAATGCCATTTGACTAGAGAATAGTACCATTGTGAGGTCATAGCTCAATTGTGATGTCACAATAGTACCATTGTGATGTCACAATATTACCATTGTTATGTCTCAAGTCAAGTAATTTCACAATTACAACTGTGATGTAATACTAGTATCAATGTCACAATAATAGCTTTGTATTGTCTTTCTGATGTCCTAATTGTATCATTGTGAAGTCATAATGCCATTTAGAGCATAGTACCATTGTGATTTCGTAGTAAAATTATTATGTCACAGTTGTAGCATAGTGATGTCACAATTCAATAGTGATGTTATAATTCTCTAGTGATGTCACAATTGATCCATGTTGATGTCAAAATTAGATTGTGATGTCCTACTAGTTCCATTGTTATGTCATAGTACAATTATGATATCATAATAGTAGCATTTTGATGTCACAATGTGTTTGTGATAATACCATTGAAATGTCATAGTACAATTTTGATGTCATAATTGTAGCATTCTGATGTCATAAGTCAATTGCAATGTCATAATTCTCTCGTGATGTCAAAATCATACCGTTGTGACATCCCAATAGGATTATGATGTCCTATTAGTACCATTTTCATGTCATCATACACTTGCAATGCCACAATAGTAAAATTGTTATGTCACAATGTCTTTGTGATATCTTACTAGTACCATTGAAATGGCATAATGCCATTATGACTAGAGAATAGTACCAATATGATGTCATAGTACAATTGTGATGTCACAATTCAATTGAAATATCATAATTCTCTATAACACTATGATTGTGTACAGTTGTGATGTCATAGTATACTTGCAATGTCACAATAGTCGCTTTGTGATATCACAGAATCTTAGTGATATCCTACTAGTACCATTGTGATGTCATTGTACAATATTGGTGCCACAAGTGTACCATTGTGATGTCACAAGTCAATTGCAATGTCATAATTCTCTAGTGATGTCACAATCATATCATTCTGATGTCAAAAATACCTTGTGAGGTCACAATAGTAGCATTGTGATCTCACAATAGGTTTGTGATATCCTTTTATTACCATTGTGATGTCATAATGCCATTGTGACTACAGAATAGTACCATTGTGATGTCATTGTACGATTTTGGTGCTACAAGAGTACCATTGTGATGTCACAAGTCAATTGTTACAAAATCACTAAATTTTGATGTCACAATAAGATCATGTTGTCCTCCTACTACCATTGTTATATCATAATAGCATTGCGATATCACAATAGTAGCTTTCTGAAGTCACATTGTCTTTGTTATGTCGTAATAACATTGAGATGTCAGTAGTACCATTGTGATGTCACAATAGAACAATTGTGATGTCACAATTCAATTGAAATGTCATAATTCCCTATTGATTTCACAATATGATTCTGATTTCCTCCTAGTACCATTGTGATCTAAGAATATCCTTGTGATATAACTATAGTAGCTTTGTGTAGTCACAATGTCTTTGTGATGTCCTAATAGTACTATTGACATGTCATAATGCCATTGTGATTAGATAATAGTACCTTTGTGATGTCACAGGACAATTTTCTTGTCACAAGAGAATCTTTATGATGTCACAAGTCAATTGAAATGTCATAATTCTCTAGTGATGTCATAATATGATTGTGATGTCATATTAGTAGCTTTGTGTAGTCACAATGTCTTTGTGATGTCATAATGATATTATGACAAGAGAATAGTACCATTGTGATGTCATAGTAGAACTGTGATATCACAATATTACCATTTTTATGTCTCAAGTCACTGGTAATGTCAAAATTGTGATATCAAAATACGATTATGATGTCTTACTAGATTTCAGAATAGTAGAATTGTGATGTCACAATGTCTTTGAGATATCCTCATAGTACCATTTAATGTCATAATGCCATTGTGACCAGAAAATAGTGCCATTGTGGTGTCACAATTAAATTGGAATGTAAATTAAATGGTACTAGAGTACCATTGTGATGTCACAATTAAATTGGAATGTCAATTCTCTAGTGATGGGACAATCGAAATACTGACATTTTACAGTACTATTGTAATGTCCAACTTGTAACATTGTTATATTATAATGCCCTTGTGATGTCCCAATAATAGCACTGTGATGTCCCAATAGATTTGTGATATCCTAATAGTACCATTATGATGTCATAATGCCATTATGAATAGAGAATTGTACCATTGTAATGTCATAGTAAATTGTACCATTGTGATGACAAAAATCAATTGAAATATAATTCTCTACTGATGTCACAATCGAACCATTGTGATGTCACAATATGATTGTGATATCTTACTAGTAATGTTGTAATGTCACAAGTCAATTGAAATATTAGATATTTCAAAGTCAATAAATTGCGATATCACAATAAGATCGTGTTGTCCTCCTAGTACAATTGTTATGTCATAACACACTTGCTATGACACAATAGTAATATTGTGATGTCACAATGTATTTGTGATATCCTAATAGTACCATTGTGTTGTCATAATGCCATTATGGCTAGAGAATTATACCATTGTGATGTCATAGCACAATTGTGATGTCACAATATTACTATTGCGATGTCACCATAATGTCATAATTCTCTATTGTGGTGCCACAATATGATTTTGATATCCTACAAGTACCATTGTTATGTCATAATACACTTGCAAAGTCACAATAGTAACATTGCGATGTCACAGTGTGTTTATTTTATTCTAATAATACAATTATGATGTCATGATACCATTGTGACTAGAGAATAGTACAACTGTTATATCACAGTACAATATTGATGTCACAATAGTACCATTGGGATGTCACAATAAGATACACTTGCTATGTCATAATAGTAGCAAGGTGACGTCACAATATATTTGTGATATCCCAATAATACCTTTCACATATCAGAATGCCATTATGACTAGAGAATGGTACCATTGTGAAGTCACAAGACTACCATTGTGATGTCACAAAATTGAACCATTGCGATCTTACAATACTGTGATGTCCTACTTGTACTATTATGATGTAATAATCCTCTTGCGATACCACAAGAATAACATTGTGATGTCACAATGTATTTGTGATATCCGAAGTGTACCACTGTTATTATGATATCACAATAGGACATCACAATCCTTTTGTGACATCACAATCATTCGATTGTTACTTCACTAGAGAATTATCACATTTGAATTGAATTGCGACATCCCAAAGATACGATTGTGATTTCACAATTGTACTATGACATCACAATGGAACTATATAGTCACAATTTCATTATGACAACACAATGATACTATGTGTATATCACAAAGATTTTGTGACATCACAATGCTACGATTGTGACATCACATAGTATTATGACATAACATTGGTACTAGTAGGATATCACTTTCGTATTGTGACATCATAATGGTTCGATTTTGACAATAGAGAATTATGACATTACAATTGACTGGTGACATCACAATGGCAGTATTGTGACATCACAAGTGTAGTATGACATCACAACGATACTATTCTCCAGTCAAAATTCATTATGACATAACATTGAGGATGTCTCAAACATATTGTGACATCACAGTGGTACTATTGTGACATTGCAAGGGTATTATGACATCACAATGGTACTAGTATAACATCACAATGGTATTGTGACATCACAATGGTTTAAATGTGAATTCACTAGAAAATTATGACTTTACAATTAAACTGTGATATTACTACCATTGTGATATCACAAATGTACTATGACATCACAGTGGTAATAATCTGTAGTCGGAATGGCATTATGACTTCAAATGGTACAATTAGGTTATCACAAAAAATATTGTGACATCAAAATGCTACTATTTTGACATCACAAATTAATTATGACATCACAAAGGTACTACTAGAATATCAGAATCGTATTGTGACCTTAAAATTGAGCAATTTTGAGCTTAGTAGAGAATTATGACATTACAATTGACTTGTGACATCACAACAGTGCTATTGGTATATAACACATATATCGAGACATCTAATATTGTGACACTGCAATGGAATTATGACATCATAACTCTACTGGAGGGACATCACAATCTCATTGTGACATCACACTGGTTTTATTGTGATATCCCTGGAGAATTATGACATGACAATTGAATGGTTACATCACAATAGGACTGTTGATTTATATTATGATATCACAATGTACAAATGTCTAGTCATAATGGCATTATGATATCACAATGACAGTATTAGGATGTCACAATATTGTGACATCAGAATGCTACTATTGTGAATTCACAATGGAATTGTGACATCACAATTCTACCAGTACATCACAATCGTATGGTGACATCACAATGGTACCAATGTGACATCAATTGTAGTATCAATTGAATTATGATTTCACAATGGTAGCATTATGTCACAATTGTCACAAACAATTGAATTGTGACATCACAATGCTAGTATTGAGACATCAGAAGTGAATTAAGACATCAAACTGTACTGTAGGACATCACAATTCAACAATAACATCAAAATGTACTATTCTGTAATAACAATGGCATTATAACATCACAGTGGTACACTGAGGATGTCACAAAGACATTGTGACATCATAATGCTACTATTGTGACATAACAAGAGGATTATTACATCATAATGGTACTAGTAGTACATCACAAACATATTGTGACATCACAATGTTTTGATTCCTACATCACTGTAAAACTATCACATATGACATCACAATGGTAGCCTTGTGACATAACAATCGTATTATGACATCACTATGGTACCATTCTCTAGTCACAATAGCATTCTGATATGAGAAAGGTACTAGTGAGATATCGCAAATTTATTGTAACATCACCGTGCTACTATTATGTCATATAGCAAGGGTATTATGACATATCAATGGTACCAGTAGGATATCACAATCTTATTGTGACATCACAATTGTTTGATTGTGACATGACCAGAGAAATTATGACATAACAATTGAATTGTGACATCACAATCAGAAGTGAATTATGACATCAAAACTGTACTAGTAGGACATCACCATAAAATTGTGACATCACAGTGTTAATAGTAAGATATCACAATCCTATTGTGACATCACAATGGTTTGATTGTGATATCAGTAGAGAATTATGACATTACAATTGAATTGTGACAATACAATGGTACAATTGTGATATCACAATTGTAGTATGACATCGCAATGATACTATTCTCTAGCCAGAGTAGGATTATGACATTACAATGGTACTCTTCTAGTCATAATGAAATTATGACATCACAATGGTACTATAAGGATATCAGAAAGGTATTAGGACTTCACAAAGGTATTATGACATAACAATGGTACAAGTATGACATCATGATCTATTGTGACAGCACATTTTTTTGTTTATGACAATACTAGAGAATTCTATGACATTACCATTGACATTACCATTGACTTGAGATATCACAGTGGTACTATTAGGACATCACAATGCTACTATTGTGACATTGGTAATAGTATGACATCACAATCCCATGGTGACATCTAAATGGTTTGATTTGGACATCACTAGAGAATTATGACATTACATGTTAATTGTGACATCATAATGGTAGTATGACACCACAAAGGTACTTTTCTCTAGTCACAAATCATTATGACATCATAGTGTTTTTATGAGGATGTCACAAAGATACTGTACTATTGTGACATCCCAATGGTTTCATTTTGACAATAGAGAATTATGACATTACAATTGACTGGTGTCATCACAATGGTACATTACAATGGTACTCTTCTCTAGTCACAATTCATTGTGACATCACAATGTTACTATAGACATTGTGAAATCATAACAAGGGTGTTATGACATAACAATGGTAGCAGTACGACATCACAATCCCATCGTGACATCTAAATGGTTCGATTTTGACATCACTACAGAATTATGACATTACATTCTAATTGTGACATCACAATAGTAGTATTGTGATATCACAAATGTACTATGACATCACAATGGTACTATGCTGTAATCACAATGGCATTATAACTTCTCAATGGTACAATTCAGACATCACAAAGATATTGTGAATTCACAAAGCTACTATTGTGACATCTCAAGGGTATTATGACATCACAATGTTACTAGTAGGACATCACACTCATTTTGTGACATCACAATGGTTCGAATGTCTTTACTAGAGAATTATGACATTTCAATTGAAATGTGACATCAGAATGATACTATTGTGACAACGCGATCTGTTGTGACAGCAGAATTTTGTGTTTGTGACAATACTAGAGAATTATGACATTACCATTGACTTGAGACATCACAGTGGTACTATTAGGACATCACAATGCTACTATTGTGACATCGGAAGGGTGTTATGACATAATAATGGTAGTAGTATGACATCACAATCCCATCGTGACATAAAAATGGTTGATTTTGACATCACTAGAGAATTATGACATTACATTTTAATTGTAACATCACAATGGTAGTATGGTGATATCACAAATGTACTATGACATCACAATGGTACTATGCTGTAATCACAATGGCATTATGACTTCTCAACGGTACAATTCGGACATCACAAAGACATTGTGACTTCACAAAGCTACTATTGTGACAACACAAGGGTATTATGACATCACAATGGTACTAGTAGGATATCACAATCTTATTGTGAATTGTTCGATTGTCACAAACAATTGAATTGTGACATCACAATGCTAGTATTGAGACATCAGAAGTGAATTAAGACATCAAACTGTACTAGAAGGACATCACAATAATATTGTGACATCACAATGTTACTAGTAAGACATCGTGGCATCACAATGGTTTGATTGTGACATCAGTAGAGAATTATGACAGTATATTGAATTGTGATACCACAATGATACTATTCTCTAGTCAGAGTAGGATTATGACATTACAATCATACTCTTTTCTAGTCATAATGGTATTATGACATCACACAATGGTTCTATTGGGATAACAGAAACAAGTTGTAAGAACACAATGCTACTATTGTGATATCGCAAGGGTATTATGACATCACAATGGTTCTAGCACACTGGTTTTATTGTGACATCCCTGGAGAATTATGACATTACAATTGAATGGTTACATCACAATAGGACTATCATGACATCACAATTGTATTATGATAATAATGGCATTGCGATATCACAGTGATAGCACTAGGATGTCACAACGATATTCACAATGCTACTATTGAATTATGACATCAAAATTGTTCTACCAGTACTTCCCAATTGTATTGTGACATCACAATGGTAATAATGTTACATCGATAGACAATTATTATATTACAAATGAATTATGACATCACAATGGTGATATTGTGACATAACAATTGTACAATGACATCACAATGGCATTATAACATCACAGTGGTACACTTAGGCTATCACAAAGACATTGTGACATCACGATGCTACTCTTGTGATATCGTAAGAGGATTATTACATCATAATGTTACTAGTAGGACATCACAAATGTATTGTGACATCACAATGTTTTGATTCTTGCATCACTCTAGAACAATGACATTACAATTTAATTGTGACATCACAATGCTACTATGTTGACATCAGAAGTGAATTATGACATCACAATGGTAGGACATCACCATAATATTGTGAAATTACAATGTTAGTAGTAAGACATCACAATCCTATTTTCATATCACAATCATTTGATTGTGACATCACAATTGTTGTATGACATCGCAATGATAATTATTTCATTGGTACACTTTTCTAGTCATAATTTCATTATGGCATCACAATGGTAATATTATTATATCTGAAAGTCATTGTGAAATTGCAATGGTACAATTGTGACGTAGCAAGGGAATTATAACATCACAATGGTAATCGTATTGTTATCAATTTTATTATGACATCACAATGGAATTGTGACATCACAATATCACAATCGTATTGTGACATCACAATATTGCTATTAGGCCTTCACTAGGGAATTATGAAGTTACAATTGAATTGTGACGTCATAATGGTACTACACAATCGTATTATGATATCACACTGGTATGATTGTCACATTACCAAGATATCACAATGGACTTGTGACATAATTGTAATAGTAGGATATCACGATTATATTGTGACATCAGAATATTTCTATTTTACCACCAATAGGGAATTATGACATCACAATTGAATTGTGACATCACAATATTACTAGAAGGGCATCACAATCGTATTGTGACATCACAATGGGTTCGATTGTGACATTACTACAATTAAATTGTGATATTCAGAATGGTATTATTGTCACATCACAATTGTACTATGACATCACAATGCTACTATTCTCCTGGCATTATATCACATCACAATGCTACTACTGTGACATCTCAAGGGATTTATAACATCACTAGTGTACTCATAGAACATCACAATGAATTTGTCACGTTACAATTGTACATTTGTGACATCACTTGAAAATTATTATATTACGATTGAATTGTGACATCACAAGAGTATTATTGTTAACAATTGTAGCATGGTACTACCAAGACATCTTATTGGCATTATTACATCACTATGGTACTATTATGATATAAAAAAGACATTGTGATATCACAATGACACTATTGTGACAATGTGTGTTAATGATGACATCACAATTGTACTAGGAAGACATGTGATATCACAATGGTACCACGGTGAAATCATAATGGTACAATGATAATGTGACATCACAATGGTACCATTTCGAAATTATAATGGTATTATGACATCACAATGGCACTACAAGACATCACAATTTTATTATGACATCACAATGTTACTAGTAGGCTATCACAGTCTTGTGATTTCTCAGTTGTTGGATTGTGATATCAATAATTGAATTGTGACATCACAATGGTACTATGTGTGAATGATGACATCACAATTGTACTATGACATCACAATGACACTACAAGACATCACAATGGTACTATGATTCCACATTGTTACTACAAAGAGATCACAATGGTATTATGATGATATCCCAATGACATTGTGACATTACAATGGTAGTATGTGACATCACACAGGAATAATGACATCATAATGCTAATAGTAAGACAAGGGCAATAGTATTGTCATCAATACTATTTGTGTTATGAGATCACAATGGTAGTATTGTGACATCACAGTGGTATTGTGACAAGACTATGATAAGTTTGTGACATCACACTGGTACAATTTTGAGAACACAATGAATGCTATTATTAGGACATCACAATGGTATTATGATATCACATTGAATTTTGACATCACAATGGTACTATTGAGATATCACATTGGAATTAGGATATCTCATCAGTTGCTTTATGACATCATAATGGGACTATTGTGAGATCACTATGGCCTATTTTGATATCACAGTGGAATTATGACATTACACTGGAATTTTGACATCACAATTATATGATATATTCCTTACAGACTTAGGACACCATAATGGTATTATGATAGAATAATGACATCATAATTGCATTTGACATCATAATGTAATCATGAAATCTCAGTGTAGTTATCCCATCTTAATGAAATTAGGACATCATAATGCTATTATCACCTCACATTGGTATTAAGACATTGTAATGTTAAAATTTCCTTATAATGGTATTATGAGATTCTTCTTTTCTCAAGATATCCTAATGGATTCTATGACACAACAATGGTGTTATGACATCACTATGGAATTATTTTGTCATAATCGTGTTGTGACAGCACAATGGAATTATGACATAAAAATGGTCTTATGACATCTTAATTTTCTCATGATATGCCAACGGTATTACATTATCATTATGGTATTCTGTTTTCCTAATTATATTATGACATTAGAAGAGTAAACTATCATCACAATTGAATTATGACATAATAATGTTTATGTGACATCATAATGGTATTATTGCATTATAATGGAATTAGGACACTATAAAGTTATCATTTCATTATATTGATATTTTGACATCTTTCTTCTCTCATGATAACCTTATGGATTCTTTGATATCACAGGGATATTATGACATCACAATTCCATGATTCTTCATGGTATTACAACATCACAACAGAGTTATGACAGCATAATGGAATTATGAATTTACTATGGGATTATGATTCCATAAAGGGAATATAACATCACAATGGTATTAAGACATCATAATGGTATTATGACATCACAATGGAATTATCATATCACTATGGTATTACGTTTTCATAATGATATTAGGACATCATGATGGAATTAGGATATGACATCACAATACAGTTATGACATCCTGATGGATTCTCTGACCTCAAAGTAGAATTATGACATTATAATGCAATTATGACATCACAATGATAACATGACATCACAATAGATTATGACATCCTAAAGTTGTCATAATATCATTACAATGAAATGATATCTTTATTCTCCCATTATAACCATATGGATTCTATGATAACACATGCATATTGTGACATCAGAGTTGCATTATTTTTTCACGGTATTATGACATCACCTCAGAATTATGACATCACAATGGTATTATGACATCACAATGGAAAGATGACATCGTAATGTTATTATGATATCTAAATGGAATTTTGACATCACAGTATAAGAGAATAATGACATCAAAATCGAATTATGACACTGTAATCGTATTATGACATCACAATGGTATTATAACATCGTCATGCTATTTTGATATCATAATTGAATTATGACATCATAGAGTTATGTATCATCATAACAGAATAACATCATCACAATGGAATTATGACTTCATAATAGAATTATGACATCTTAATGGAAGTATGACATTACAATGGAATTTTGACATCACAATGTTATTAAGTATTCATTATGGAATTATGAAACTATAATGGTAGTATGATATCATAAGGGAATTACGACATCATAATGGTATTATGGCATCCGAATGGAATTTTGACGTCATAATGGAATGTCTTCATAATAAAATTATGAATTTATCAATTCATTATAATGATATTATGACATCTTTATTCTCTCATGATAACCTTATGGATGCTATGATCTCACAATGCTTTATGACTTCACAATTGCTTTATTTCTTTGTGGTATTATGACATCATCTAGGAATTAGGACAGCATAATAGGATTATGACATCATAATGGAATAATAACATCACAATGGAATTTTGGCATCAGAAAGAAATTATGACATCATTATGGAATTATGATTTCATAAAAGGATTATGACTTCACTATGAAATTATGTTATGATATCATAATGGAATAATGATATCAAAATGGAAGTATGACATCACTATCAGATTATTATATCATAATGGTATTATGACATCATGATGGAATTAGGACATGACTTTCTCCTGAGTTGTTAAATAAACAGGGACTGGACATTGCACATGTAGATTTTACCTAAGAGTTTTCATAATTTCATAATTATTGTTATATTAAAAGAAAAGGAGCCTTTTATTGGACTTTACGGAAAATGTTGGCATAATGTTCTTTTGGAATGTATACACCTTACCATTGTTCATTCAAATGCTGATTTCTCTCCCCCAACTACCTGGGTTCAAATCCAACATTGCATTGTGATGTTTATTCTAAGTATCACCTGTATCAAGTTTGTGTAAACATGCCACCATTTGTTCTCCAATTTCTCAATTAAAACAACCAGCCACAATGCTGGGCCATGTAGAGGATAGGGTGGACATCCTGGTTCAGAGTGGGAGGAGAGGAAGGAGTAGGAGGGAGAAGGGAGGAGCCAAAGGAGAAGAAGGAGAAGTGGCAGGAGCAGAATCTGGGAGAGAGAGGCTTTAGGAGAGGTCTTGGAAACCATGTGCAGAAATGAACTAGACCTAAGATAACACTAAAAGCAAATATAATGGGTGAAATCTGAATGGTAGGAACTATGCGGGCTTGGAGGTTTAGGATGGAGTAACTATTGCCCAGCATTGTGTTCTAGGTTAACAAAATAAATCAAAGTCTCCGTGAGGTGATTTTGGTTAAAAAGCTGTTTGGGACTAACAGCAGCTTTACTAAAGGATAAATAAATAGTAAATATTAATAAAGTGATACAACAAATGTGCTATACAACTGAAAAGAATTCTAAAATAATACAAAAGGCCAATAAATACTTTTAGAAAGTCTCCAAAATTCCTAGTCATAACTCTGGATTTATGTTTGGTTTGATCACCTTGGCAAAACAGGCAGTTAAGGAGTGTTAGGAGTAGCCCAAGCTTTCCCACTTCTATTTTTGGTACTATTGGCAGAGTATAAATCTAGTAAGAGAAGAATAATGTATTGGACACTTACTTTTGTTAATTCAACACAGAAAGATCAACAAGAGGCATTCAAATGCAGGTTAACTTACCTGAAGTGTGCAATAATCTTGATGGCTGGACAAATGATCCTATTTTTTTAAATGATCTTATATCCCAATGAAGAATAAAAAATAATATGACTTCAGAGAATTAGTTCTTAAATAGGGATATGCACCAAAATTCCTCATGGACCTTTCTCAGAATGCCTACACCATTACCAAAGCCTTCCTACTGAATATTTTGGTTATGGTCAAGAACATACTTTAATAGTCACACAAATGATTCTGATGTACATACATATCACTGCACATACATATCACTGCACATCAATTCTTAGACTAAGCAATAAACCAAACTTGGTTCTACAATAAACAATAGTTTGTACTCTGAAGCTTCCATACCACATACAAACCTCATAGGAAGTTCTCAATCAAGAACTTATAAGCAATCCATCTTCCAAGTAATACCTCAGATCCTGAACCCCAAGCCCTTTAAAATACACAGAAGCCACGTACTAGCTTTGGGTAAGCAAGTTTTAGAAGATCCAGCTTCTCCACAGAATTCAGAAAAAAATGAGCCACTCCATTACTTAACCCTCAACTCTCAGTTTTAATAATGACCCTGCCAGAAAGACTAACGACCATGAGCTCAAGCTTTAATTCAAATAGTACTTAAAAGAACCAATTTTTGTACTGCAACATTTAGAGCCTTTTTTCCAAAACCAACATTTTCAAGATTACAACTTTCTAATTATGTCAAATACATTTATGAATCATTTAAAATATAAACATCCAGGAATAAAAAAATGGTTAGGGAAACCAAAATTTACACTTACCTGTCTCTTCCCTTCCTGACAATCTTTACTTCAAAATAATATATCCCACAGGCTGCTGGTATCAGATGCGTGGCTTGAACAGATGCTTCAACATTGAGAGTTTTACAACAATCTACATGTGAAACGAGAAAAACAAAGGACAGATGCGATTTTCCAGTGAAAATCTTAAACAATTCAAGAAAATAAGGCACTTAGATGAAATTTAATTTCTGTTCTCATCATTTCGAGTAACTGAAGAAGTGACAAAACATTTAATATTACAATGAATTGAATGTGCAAAATAGCTGCAGCTAGCAAAAAATCTCTTTGCACTATCTCTTGGCGGTATTAAGAGTTCAGAATCTAGCCAAGCATTGGTGGCACAAACATTTAATCCCAGCACTGGGGAGGCAGAGGCAGGCAGATCTCTGTGAGTTAGAGGCTAACCTGGTCTACAGAGTAAGTTCCAGAAAATCAGGGCTACACAGAAAACTCTCGTCTAAAAAAAAGTTTTCAAGAAAAAAATGTCAGGAGCCAAGCAAGGAGGTCCCTGGTTAAGATGATCAACCCTTTCTCAGAAAAGCCAACAGGATAGAAATAGGAAAGAGAGAAAGCAGGGAACAGCACAGAGCCTACCACAGAGGACCTCTGTCTTTACCCTCCAGGGCATCGAGGCAGATGCTGAGACTCATAGCCAAACTTTGGGCAGAATGCAGGGAATCTAATGAAGGAAGGGGGAGAGAGAAAGACCTAGAGAGGACAGTAGCTCCACAAGGATAGCAACATAACCAAAAATTCTGGGCAAAGGAGTCATTTCTGAGACTGAGACTCCAACTAAGGACCAGTCATGGAGATAACCCAGTACACCTGCACAGATTTAACCCATTGCAACTAAGTCTCCAAGTGTGTTCCCTAATAATGGGAAGAGGAAATGTCTCTGAACTGAAATCAGTGGCTGGGTCTGGAGTCGCCTTACCAGGCCACAGAGGAAGACATTGCAGCCACTCCTGATGAAACCTGATAGGCTACAGTCAGATGGAAGGGGAGGAGGACCTCTTCTATCAGTGGTATTGGGGAGGGATATGAGAGGAGTTGAAGGAGAGAGAGTGGAATTGGTAGGGGATGAGGGAGGAGGCTACACCTGGGATACAAATGAATAAACTGTAATTAATAAAAAAATTCAGACTCTGAACACAATGAGTATGGGCCGTGGCTGTTAATTTTTTTTAAGATATTTTAAAAAGATTTTTTTCATGTGGGAATGAATGAATGTCTGCATGTATGTATCCCACATCTGTGCCTGCTGCCTAAAGGCCAGAAGAATATGTTTGATCCCTTGGAACTGCAGGTATTATAGGCTATTGTGAGGTTGTCTTGTGGGTGCTGAGAATCTAACCCAAATCCTCTACAAAAACTACCGAATCATCTCTCCATTTCATAAACAAGAGAAATTAAGGCTATCATTTTCAGTTATTCTGGATTGGAAGCACATGAGAACATGATCTTAATTTTGTCAGATTAGATCTGCATTTAATTTGTAACATTCTTGTACATTCTTTTGCAAAACAGACCACTTTTTAAACTGGGGATATTTGTATGATGGCATACTATTAAATAAACTACATTAATAGGCAAATCTCATCAAGAATTTATAATTCTGTTATTTGATATATTCTTATCATTTGTGAATAAAGACTAATCCACAATTATTTTGATTTGGTTGTTTTTGTTTTTTTAAGACAGGTTTTCTGTTTGGAGCCTTAGCTGTCCTGGATTCACTTTGTAGACCAGGCTGGCCTCAAACCCAGAGATCCACTTGTCTCTTCCACCTCCAGTGCTGGGATTACAGGCATGTGGCCCTGTGCCTGGCTTGATCCCCAATTATTGAATCAATAACAGTCAATTGAGAAGTACAGCTCCATTTTTTTCTCTTAAGAAGTGAGATGACAGAATACTACCAGTAATATTATAGAGGCCCTGATGAGTAAGGCTTTTAACCTTTCTTTGTTTTAAAAATTATTTTTATATTAATTGCAGTTTTTTTTCACTTTATATCCCAGCTGCAGCCCCCTCCCTCATTCCCTCCTAATCCTATCCTTCCTCCCATTGACTGTTCTTCCAGAGGACCAGTTTTCAATTGCCATCAACCACATGTCAGCTCACAACTATCTGCAAATCCAAGATCTGTCAACATCACACAGACATACATGCAGGCAAAACACCAACAAAACAACAACGAAAAGGCGAGTATGTATCAGAGGACAACACCTAGGCTCAGTTCTTCCCTTCCACTGTGGGTTCTAAGGACTGAACTCAATTTCAAGTTCACCATGAAAATATTTTTATAAAGGCAAAAGCAAGACTCAGCCCTAAGACCACACAGAGCCAATGAACTCAGGTAGTAAGACAAAACTGGAAGCAGCAAAATGCAGCCTACCCCTCCTCATCCCAATAATTTTAACATATGTAGGTATCAGATTTATGATGAGCTGAGAAACAAGAAAAAAATAACTGCACAAATGTGCCAAACAGTCATGTGTATATGTGTGTGTTTGTGGGATGCATATGAGAAGATGTTTACATATGTGTGGAGACCAGAGATCACCACAGGTATTGTTCAGAAGGTATCACCAACTATGTTGAGAAGGAAGAGGGAAGACTCTTACAAGCCTGGAATCCAACAGATGTGCCAATCTCTGTTTTCTCAGGAGAGGAATTGTATGTTCATGCCATCATCCATGCAGTTGTTTTTTAAATGTATGCCCTGATGCTCAAACTTAACCCCTCATGCTTGTGTAGTAAGCACTTAACCAGCTAAGCTATCTGTGGCCCCAATCCCTTTATGCACAATAACCACTTAATAAGTAGACATTTATTGAATTGTAGTAGCAGTGAAATAGATTTTCAATAACCTGTATTCAAATAATTAGGTTACATGATCATGCAAAATTCATGCATTAAAAATTACACAGTCATAGTTGGGCCTACTCCTTGTGATCTGTTGGTTCCCAAAACAATACATTCTGTTTGCCATTGCTTTTGGTTGCTCACCAGAATGAGATGGTTAAGACACTACTGACAGACACACTTTAATCATAGTGCATAGAGAAAACAAGCAGGAGCTGAGCTGGAAAATTCCTCACTGATAGCTATTGTTCATAGTGCCAAAAGGTGCTTTGCAGGCCACTAGGAAAGACCAGTCATCAAAAGTCTTCCACAACTGTGGACACTGTGTGTTACTATATTACTGACCAGCCAAGCAAGTTGTACCTACAGGTAAATTAAGTAGTAGCATGACCAACCACACTTTAATTGTATTTAAGGTCCACTCACCTCTCATTCTATAGACCTGGCCAAGAGCCCGTGGCTGGGGAGGTACTAATGGGGAATCTACTTCTGTTGTTTTGCCAAATACACCCCGATGAGCTTGTAAAGTGGCTTCTAAGTGTTTATGTTTATGCCCATAGATTAGTGCTGCTGTTAGCTTTGGTCAAAAAGAGCTTCTTTCTACAGTGGGTGGCAGCTAGTAGTCAAGTATGGAGAATAAGTGATCTCTGAATGTTCAACCCGAAATAGAAATCTATAGTACCTTCTCCAAGGCTCAGGGAACATCACAGAGGAGATGTAGAGAGAATGTTGAGAGCTAGAGGAAGGAGTGGAGTACTGTGGAATGCTGTCTTCCAAGCATGGCAGAGCAAATGCACTCTTGAACTCTCAGCAGATAGGATTATCTGCACAAGCTTGCGTCTGTCAACTTTGTGCTTCATGTAAAGGATCTACAAGTAAGTAGTTAATGGTTATAAGGTGAGGGAGAGACATTTTCTTCAGTGATGTAGGCACTGATAAGATGTTCTTGCTCCTGTATCAATCATCACCCATGATATGTAAGCAACCCAAATGAAACTCAATGGCTTAAACACACACACATACACACACATGGGGAGAAGATAAAAGAAAGAGATCAGTTGGAAAAGAAAGGGAATTAGTGGGAATAAGACAGGAAAAAAAAATATTGACTGGACATTTTAATTGGAATTCTAAATCAATTATGTTATTATTGGGTTTTTTTTAATAATAAAGAGTAAATTTTGACAGTAACCAAAACTTATTTTAATTTACCAAAATTTTTATCATAACAACTAATAATAAAGTTTCTGGTACTAACCACAACTTCTAGGAGTGATCTCAAGATATAAATAAGAAGCAATATCTAACATACCTAGTAGTATAGGAAAAGCCCCATTTCAAGTGAACTGTATTTAGTATATCCTTTAATATTCAAAACAACCCAATGATTAAAAGTACTATGTAGTCTCATTTCATAACTGAGGAAAAAGTAAAATAAACCATGTCCATTTTAGAAACCTACTGATTGAGAATTCCAAGCCAGCATAAGTGCTGCAAATTAAATTCAAGAAGCCTGCTCCAACAAGAGTTATGACCCCTCATGAAAGATTTAGGGACATTGAGAATTCTGGGAGTCATGCCATATCTATCCTCATCTATTTTTTATCTGCTTTAAGTCAGAAGATAAAGAGTATGAATGCTGTCAGGTGCACAACTTCTAAAAGTGCTATGTGGTCTTGCATGGAATTTTCTCATTCAACATTTATAACATAGGTTATATAGCATCATTTTTAAAAGTCAAACTTTTAAGGAGATAGTATCATTTGTTCCAAATTAGTAGACCCATGCTAAATCCATGCAAATTAAAATCCTATACATGTTTTCATTAAACAAAATATCCAAAAGTTCTTCACAATCTTAAATCTATTAAGCGCCTTTGTTTATTATGCTCTTGTAAAACATTTTAGAAAAGTTCTGTAAATGTGAAAATGTAAATAAGTTGATTCATTATTAAATTTAAAAATCACAGAGGGGATGGAGGTGTAGCTCAGTGGTAGAGCATTGCCTAACACAATGCTCTAGGCTAGTTCAACCTTTACACAACTATGACCCTTTAATACAGTTCTTCAGATTGTGGTGACACCCCATTCATGGGGTTTTTACTCCCACTTTAAGCACTTCTTCCTAGACCCACAGTCTAGATTTTGGCAACTACCTGTAACAATTCCACCTCAGAAATACTAAATCTTAATCAGGCCTGTCTTACACAAGAATATATTCCTTAATGATGACTTAGCTCACTTGCATTTAAATATGGGAATGGTGCTAGCAGATTCAAGATGTCACTTGGTCTATAACACAGCTTTTCTCAATACTCTGACAAATATTAAAAGCTTAGCAATATGGAAAGCCCTTAAACAGAAAGATCTGATATTTTAACAGAAGTATCTCCCTAAAGTCCACAGCATGCCACTATGTTAAGCCATCAGGACAACAAGGCAAGGGACACAGGTTAGAGGTATCAAGAAACTTTCCTATATGAGGACAGATTCACCCATTCACTTCCAGCACATATGTCCAGCAATATGAGAAGTTAACAGAATCAGAATTGGCATTAGAAAATTAGCCCACAGTCCCATATGACTTTTACCAACTAGAGTTCAAAATGTAGTTTCCTTCCCCTTTACTTAGACATAATTAATTCAGAAATTACTGAGGTCAATACTTTCTCCCCTTCCCTGAGGATATTTCAAATATGTTATGCAATGAAGACTATTTTATCAAGTTGGGTAGAGGTTTACATCTACAATCTCAGCACTTGGGAGTTAGAAGTAGAAAATTAGGAATTCAAATTTGATTTCATCTACACAGAGTGACTTCAAGGACAGCCTGGGCTACATGAGGCCCTATTACAGTGGTTCTCAACCTTCCTAATTCTGAGACACTTTAAAAGAGTTCCTCATGTTGTGGTGAATCCCAACCATAAAATTATTTCATTGCTGTTTTGTAACCGTATTTCTGTTACATTTATGAATCATAATGGAAATACATGTGTATCTAATATGTGACTCCTATACAAGACTCATTTGACCCCCAAAGGTGATGTGACTCACAGTTTGAGAGCTGCTGCCCCATCAAAAGTACAAAGGAGAAAGGTGAGTGGAGAGCGCAAAGAAAATGAGAAAGGGTGGAAAGGGCCTAGATTATTTTGTCAAGCTGGGCCTGGTAGTGTTGACCTGTCACCCAGCTACTTAATGTACTGAAGGAGGCAGCTTGCAAAATCAATGACTACATGGGAAACTTATATACACCCGGTCTCATAAAACTAAAACAGGCTAGGAATATAGCACAGCAGTAAGCCGTTTAGCCAGAATGCATTGAAACACAACTTAAAAAATAAAAATCACATTCTGCAGTCTACCCTGGAGTTTTTGCCTGTCTCCTAAATGATTTCTTAAATTTGTGTTCGTTACAGTTCTTGGTATTAAAAAATTCTATGGTTTGCCTAAGAAACAATGCCATGTATACACAACTAAAGTATCACAAGCACACAAGATATTTTTACTGTCTGAGAATACCCTCTATACTTAGTCTATTTGATCCCATTCCTTGGACAACCACACTTTTACACTGCCTCTACTCTTTCACCCTTTCTACTTAGTCCTTTTAGAGAGTTTGCCTTCACTTAGGAATACGGTTTCAAATTCGACATGTCTACATGACCTGATGGCTCACTTCATTAGTCATTGATCATATCCCATTACATCAAACTTCCTGGGTCTCTTGATCCCATCTGTCACTAATTACTGAAAGATATCTTGGTTGCTACCACTTTAAAGATCATCAGTAAATTTGGTGCAAACATTGACCAGCAGAGAAGGTTTAGGTATTCAGATGAGCTAGGTAAATATTTGGGTATACTGCTAATGGGAAGTAGGATAAACATATAGTTTGCTGTGTTAGTACAGCCAACCATCTCCAAGGTGGGTATATCATTGTGCATCCCCACTAACAATAATTGGAGGTTTTGTTGTTAGGTAGCCACACCAACACCTGGCACACACTCAGGTTATGGCTAAAATTTAGTCATTCTAACATTCTAACATGTGTTTTTCCTGTTTGGGGTTTTAGGTTTGTTTTAAAGAGGCTTTTCATTGCACTTAAGTAGGTGTCAAGAACGCACCTTCAAGAAGAATCTAAGGCTGCAGAGTCAGACATGTGCAATGCTAGCACACACCAGTGGGGACTGACCTAGGCTTGCAGATCTTTAGATCTGTGACAGCTGTGTTGTTACAAAGTTCCACACTCCTAATTACCCCAGCCTCACACTCTCAGGGTCCTGTTATTTCTAATGCACAGTTGTATGGAAAACAAGGTTTTCTCCACAATGCATTTGTGGCATTGCAGCGGAAATGCCTAGTGTCTTCTTATAGACCAAACTATCTGAAGACTTCACTTTTACAGTTTATCTAATTGTTGGAATCTTTCATTTGGATTTTTTTTTCTTCTTCCAGAACAACCTTACCTGAGAATCTCTTAAAAGGCCTCAAATGCCCTTGATTTCCTTCATAAGCCCATCCTTCCACCATCCTTACCAACAAAGCCATGGCCATGGCCTTTCATCAGTATCACAGTCCACTTTCCCTGCTACTACCCTAGCACTCAATGTGGTAAAAGAACACTGCCATGAATTCATCACCTGGTCTTTCTCAGTGCCACATATTTTATGTTCAGAAATCTTCAGTCAGCTTGTTTCAGTTATTCTAAGAGGATCATCCACATCGTCTTCATTCATTTTAAGCATTTTAAGCTTGGTGAGTTTATTTTGTGAAGAAAATGAGAGGCCATTAGATGTAGTCAAAGTCAGCTCTCCACTCTGCTATTCCAATGTGATCCATGTCCACACCAGCCTGCCTCCCATGGTCTATTTCTCCTCTCCAGGACCTACTACCTGTGGTCTGCAAAGACTGCTACTGGTCTTTACCTCATCAGCCCTCAAACTAAGTATCTTTAGCAATTTCTTCTTGAATTTTACCTCACCCTTTGAGAACACAACGTCCCCACAATTTACTCACTTTTATCACAAAGTTCTGTGCCTCCATGTGATAAACCATTGTCCCTGTCAGTATTGTATTAAGCTTGGTATTGAGTAACAATTTTACCTTGACCTAAAATCATAGTCTCATACCAATTTAAACATCACTTGAGTTTTACTTACAAACTGAATGTAGACTGATGCAGAACTAATACAACTGCTGTCACATCAATTTCAAAAGTCTTGATTACGTGGGATTTCCATCTACCATGATGATATCAGAATCTGGCCCTCAGCTAAAATGTAACCAAATATTGGCCATTAAACCAAAGATGTTTTTCCCTTAACCTTCTAAAGATAATCTTTCTATGTTCCTCAAGCATGCCATCTCTGCCACATCCTCTCTACTTGGAACCTCCAGTTATTCTTTCAGCTCCTGACAGCTGGGTTTTATTTCCATCCTGAAATACAGACTGTTATCCCTAAGGCTACAATGGTTTTATTCCAAAACCAGGGATCAATTTTCCAGGTCTATCCATAACACACTACCCTATCCAATGTATACTGGACCTCTTCTTCCTTTCTAATTTCCATAGCTCAGGTCCCATGACACTACTCTCCTTTCCACCCAGGTACCTCAAAACAGTTTCTTCTTGGGCCTCCATCTGCCCGTTAATGATGCATTAATGTTCTGCCTCTGCCATAGCTCTCTCCCTCCATACAATAAATCACTGTCAGTTCACCTACCTCCTCAGGGTAAGTCCTAACACAGTGCTAACAGTAATCCCTCTTCCCAGGCTTTAGATGACTTACAAACCCTTCCCAGGAGGAAGATCCTCCTATTGTCCCTAATGAAGAAAGCAGGGCTCAGACTGTGTATTGCCACAATACTCTGCATTTTATTACTACTCCCAATCCAATCTAAACCAACACATGTGTTACAGTTTTACTTGTGAACTGTCCTTCACAAGCACATGTTTAAAATTGGTCCCTCGTTGTGAGATCTATCAGGGAAGTATGTTGGAACTTTTAAGAGGTGGTATCCATTGAGTTGCAATAAGTGAGTGGTTGAGGGTGGATCAGAGGTTTTATTTCCTGATCCATAGGACAAAGGAAGCAGCCTCAGAGTCCTGTTGCCTCCAAGAACCCCAACATGCCTTCCCCACTATGGAGGACTGTGTAACCCTCAAAAGGATGAACAGAAATAAACCAATCCTCCCCCTTGTTGTTTCTGCAACTCCTTTTCTCACAGTGTTGAGAAAAGTAACTAATCCAACATGTTAGCACCCTGTGTGAAGATTACTAACTCATATAGTAACACCCATGAATAGCTCTAGACAATAAACTGGGAGTAGCTCAGGAGGCATCATACTTCTCCAGAGCTTCAAATGAGAAGGAAAGATAAGCCAGTCATGGAGCAAAGATCCAAAATCTGTAACTGTAGCTGAGTCTCAGCTACAGAATTGGTACAGCTTTGTGAATTTCCATGGCTGAGATCACTTAAAGACCCTTGATTCCAAAACACTTACTCAGCTCCTTCTGTGAGGCTTCTTTATCTTTCAGCATTTCCTGATTTCCATGAAAATCTCATATTAAGATTCCAATTTCTAGGGCCTGGCATGGTGGCACACACCCTTAATCCCACCATTCAGAAAGCTGAGAGGTAGATGGATCTCTGAGTTTAAAGCCAGCCTCGTCTATATAGTAACTTCCAGGCCAGCCGAGGCTATATTGTGAGATCCTGTTTCAGAAACACACAAAAGATTCTCATTTTCAACTATCCTCAAGGATACTATAATGCAGTGCTAACATCTTCCAAACCAATTTGATTCAAGGTTTACTTTAAGAAATCAATAGAGCTGGGAGATGACAAGATGGCAGAGCCATGAGAACAGGGCTTCTGAGGAGCAGGACAACATTTCCTGTAAAGCGACCAAGAGACTAAACTCTGGGCCCTAAAACAACAGCAATCCTATTTCCCAGGTGAGAGGAAACCCCCATGGCTTGGGAATCAGTCAGGACCACTCTCAGTTCACCCAGGCAGAACCTGGAAGAGATCCCTGGTCGCACAGTTTCAGGCGAACAATGAAACAAACTGCTTTCATGTGAGTGGTGGTAATCTGAACTCTGGTCCTCATGCTTGTAGAGAAAACACTTTACCCACTAAGCCACCTTCTTAGCACCCCTATAATCCTCCTTTGTCTTTGTAAGCAAACATTTCTGAAGATATTTGATCAGACTTCACAAATATAGTTTTAAGTCAGTGAGATGGCTCAGTGAATAGGAGTACCACAATGACATAAACTGCAGGCCACAGTTCCCACAAGATGGAACGAGAATCAGAATTTTTTTTTCAATGCAGTTTATTCAGGAACCTTGAACAATCCTCGGCACCTGGGGAAAGCCAGCCCACAGCTTAAATAGCCTCTGGGTAGCCAACCCAGGTGTGCCACGGGGGCAATGCAGATAGGTCCACATACATGGAAGCAAGCCAGATCCTCAGCCTTAGCCAAATGTGGAATTGTTCGTTACAGAGAGCACTCACCATCAGGAAGGTTGAAGGCGGAAACCAGCTCCATCTTTAAGGCATAGCATTCCGCAGCTCTCTACAGTTCCCCCTTTTTGTTTTAGACGCATCAGGCAAGAGTAGAGGTCTGATCTCTGATATTAGAAATAAATTGGGACTTTGTACCGATGTTCATTTAGGTGTCATCCACCCAAAGAGCATCAGACCCGTCCGATACCTTTTTCTCAGAGGCGGGACCTGGGGCATCAACCCGCATGCAATCAGACATGCTCTTCTCTGGGTCCAAAGCGGCTGACCCTGAGTGCAGTGCTTAGCCTCGCATCCTGAGCTTAATATTTTAGCTTTTTATGGTATCCAACCATGCTTGGGGAGAATGTCCTGCTTCAATGGCTGTAAAGGCCTGAATGATCATGGCTGCATCACACTGTTGTGAGACTCTAATCTTGCATATATACCAAGGGCAAACCAAGGAGACCAATACCAGAAGGCCTGCTAACGCTCCCATGCCCGCCCATTCCTTCAGATGATTCATGGCTGCAGCAATCCATGTTGATAATCCTGTGGCTAGTCCTGCGTCTACTCTGGTAGAATTTACTGTGACAATGGCCCCTATCAGCTGCTCCATCGTAGTATCGAATTCTCCAGTCCAATTACCTAAAATATAGCTAGACAATTGTTTAGACAGATTTGCAGCACAGGAAAAATTCTCATGTTATATGCTAGTGACTCAAAGTCCAGCATATTTTCATTGACTGCCCAGTGGAGCGATTTGCCATAGGGTATCAATTTGCTCCTGCACGAGGTCAATCCTCTGATTGAACACCATCAAGTTTCCTTTTAGTTGAGCATTAATTCCTTTATGTACAACTAAGGCATGAGCTACATTGGCTAAATGATTATTCAGGGTCTGAGCAGTCTGCCCAGTATGATTCATGGCTAATGCCTTGGTGGTAGCTCCAACAGCCGCCAATGAGATGGTAGTAACAATGGTGGCTGTAGTTCCAAGATCCCTTTTCTGTCTGAAGAGAGTCATAGCGTGAGAGGCATCAATGGGCACAGGCACCCAGTGAGGCATGCGAGTAACCAGGGCATACCTAAATTTACTAGCATTCCAGCATTGGGCAAAAAAGCAAGTATCATTACCACAATTACTTGGCTCTATCTGGCTAATAATGAATAAAAATGGGGGATATAGACAAACAGGTGTGGGCTTATAAGAAATATTATGAGAAGCCTTAACCCCCTCGTTGGAACATCCTGCGTCAGTTCTAGAACTAGCAGTGGTGGTGTCCGAGGTCTGAGTAGGTTCAGGAGACCATTGCCCCCAGGGGCGAGACGTGCTCCATGCCAATTGAATAACTCCATGTTTTCCTCCAATTTGAAAGTCATTTAAGGTTCTTAAATTATTTTTTTTGCTTTTTTTAAAATTTTTCATCAATTACACTTTATTCATTCTGCATCCCCCCATAAGCCCCTCCCTCCTCCCCTCCCAATCCCACCCTCCCTCCTCCCTTTGCTTGCATGTCACTCCCCAAGTCCACTAATAGGGGAGGTTCTCCTCTCCTTTCTGATCTTAGTCTGTCAGTTCACATCAAAAGTGGATGCATTGTCCTCTACTATGGCCTGGTAAGGCTGCTACACCCCCCCCCCCAGACAGAGGTGATCAAAGAGCAGGCCAATCAGATTATGTCAGAGGCAGTCCCTCTTCACATTACTATGTAACCCAATTGGACTCTGAACTGCCCTGGGCTACATCTGTGCAGGGGTTCTGGGTTATCTCCATGAATAGTCCTTGGTTGGAGTATGAGTCTCTGGGAAGACCCCTGTGTTCAAATTTTCTTGTTCTGTTTCTCTCCTTGTGGAGACCCTGTCCTCTCCAGCTCTTACTATTTCCCACTTCTAACCTAAAATTCCATTCACTCTGCCCAACAGTTGCCCATCAGGCTCAGCATCTGCTTTGATAGTCTGAAGGGCAGAGGCTTTCAGAGGCCCTCTGTGGTAGATTCCTAGGTTGTTTCCTGTTTTCTTCTTCTGATGTCCATCCTCTTTGCCTTTCTGGATGGGGATTGGACATTTTAGTTAGGGTCCTCTCTCTTGCTTAGTTTCTTTAGATGCACAGGTTATAGTGGGTTCGTCCTATGTTGTATGTATATATGAGTGAGTATATACCATGTGTGTCTTTTTGTTTCTGGGACGACTCACTCAGGATGATCCTTTCCAGATCCCACCATCTACCTGCAAATTTCATGATTTCCTTATTTTTCATTGCTGAGTAATATTCCATTGTGTAGATGTACCACAATTTCTGCATCCATTCTTCAGTTGAGGGGCATCTGGGTTGTTTCCAGCTTCTGGCTATTACAAATAAAGCTGCTACAAACATGGTTGAGCAAATGTCCTTTTTGTGTACTTGAGCCTCTTTTGGATATATGCCCAGTAGTGGTATGGCTGGATCTTGAGGAAGCGCTATTCCTAGTTGTCTGAGAAAGCGCCAGATTGATTTCCAGAGTGGTTGTACAAGTTTACATTCCCACCAGCAGTGGAGAAGAGTTCCCCTTTCTCCACAACCTCTCCAGCATGTGTTGTCACTTGAGTTTTTGATCTTGGCCATTCTCATGGGTGTAAGGGGAAATCTCAGGGTTGATTTGATTTGCATTTCCCTAATGGCTAGTGAGGTTGAGCATTTCATTAAGTGCTTCTCTGCCATTCGGTATTCCTCTACAGAGAATTCTCTGTTTAGCTCTGTTCCCCATTTTTTAAGTGGATTACTTGGTTTGCTGCTTTTCAGCTTCTTTAGTTCTTTATATATACTGGATATGAGTCCTCTGTCAGATAAAGGGTTGGTGAAGATTCTTTCCCAATCTGTAGGTGGTCGCTTTGTTTTGATGACGGTGTCCTTTGCTTTACAGAAGCTTTTCAGTTTCATGAGGTCCCATTTATTGACTGTTGTTCTTAGAGCCTGTGCTGTTGGTGTTCTGTTCAGGAAGTTTTCCCCTGTACCAATGAGTTCTAGGGTATTTCCCACTTTTTTTTCAAGCCAATTTAATGTGTCTGGTTTTATGTTGAGGTCTTTGATCCACTTGGACTTCAGTTTTGTGCAGGGTGACAAGTATGGATTTATTTTCATTTTTCTACACGTAGACATCCAGTTAGACCAGCACCATTTGTTGAAGATGCTATCTTTTTTCCATTGTATGGTTTTGGCGTCTTTGTCAAAGATCAGGTGTCCATAAGTGTGTGGGTTTATTTCTGGGTCCTCTGTTCGGTTCCATTGATCCACCATTTTGTTTCTATGCCAGTACCATGCAGTTTTTAAAACTGTTGCTCTATAGTAAAGCTTGAGATCAGGGATGGAGATACCTCCAGAAGATCTTTTATTGTAGAGGATTGTTTTAGCAATTCTGGGTTTCTTGTTATTCCATATGAAGTTGAGAATTTTTCTTTCCAGGTCTGTAAATAATTGTGTTGGTAATTTGATGGGCATTGCATTGAATCTGTTGATTGCTTTTGGTAAGATGGCCATTTTTACTATGTTAATCTTGCCAAGCCATGAGCATGGGAGATCTTTCCATCTTCTCATATCTTCTTCTAATTCTTTCTTCAGAGATTTGAAATTTTTTTCATACAAGTCTTTGACTTCCTTGGTTAGGGTTACTCCGAGGTACCTTATGTCATTTGTGGCTATTGTGAAGGGTGTTGTTTCCCTAATTTCTTTCTCAGCCCTTTTGTCTTTTGTATACAGGAGGGCTACTGATTTTTTTGAGTTAATTTTGTATCTGGCCACTTTGCTGAAGGTGTTTATCAGCTGTAGGAGTTCCCTGGTAGAGTTTTTGGGGTCACTCACGTATACTATCATATCATCTGCAAATAGTGATAATTTGACTTCTTCTTTTCCTATTTGTATCCCCTTGATCTACTTCAACTGTCTTATTGTTCTAGCAAGGACTTCAAGAACTATGTTGAAGAGATATGGAGAGAGTGGGCATCCTTGTCTTGTCCCTGATTTCAGTGGGATTGCTTTAAGTTTCTCTCCATTCAGTTTGATGTTGGCTATAGGCTTGCTGTATATCGCCTTTACTATGTTTAGATATGTACCTTGTATCCCTGATCTCTCCAATACTTTGAACATGAATGGATGTTGGATTTTGTCAAAGGCTTTTTCAGCATCTAGGGAGATTATCATGTGTTTTTTTTCTTTCAGTTTGTTAATATGGTGGATCACATTGATGGATTTCCGTATATTGAACCACCCCTGCATACCTGGGATGAAGCCTACTTGGTCATATTGGGTGATATCTTTGATGTGTTCTTGGATTCGGTTTGCAAGTATTTTATTAAGTATTTTTGCATCAATGTTCTTAAGGGAGATTGGCCGGAAATTCTCTTTCTTTGTTGAGTCTTTGTGAGGTTTAGGTACCAAGGTGACTGTGGCTTCATAGAATGAATTTGGTAATATTCCTTCTGTTTCTATTTTGTGGAATAGTTTGAAGAAAATTGGTGTTAGCTCTTCTTTGAAGGTGTGGTAGAATTCTGCGCTGAAGCCATCTGGTCCTGGGCTTTTTTTGGATGGGAGACTTTTGATGACCGCTTCTATTTCTTTGGGGGATATAGGACTATTTAGTTGATTTACCTGGTCCTGATTCAACTTTGGTAAGTCAAATAGATCAAGAAAATTGTCCATTTCATTTAGATTTTCAAATTTTGTGGCATATAGACTTTTGAAGTAAGTCCTAATGATTGTTTGGATTTCCTCAGTGTCTGTAGTTATATCCCCCTTTTCATTTCTGATTTTGTTGATTTGGGTGGTGTCTCTCTGCCTTTTAGTTAGCCTGGCTAAGGGTTTGTCGATCTTGTTGATTTTCTCAAAGAACCAGCTCTTGGTTTCATTGATTCTTTGAATTGTTTTATTTGTTTCCAATTGATTGATTTCAGCCCTGAGTTTGATTATTTCCAGCCATCTACTCCTTCTTGGTGTGTCTGCTTCTTCTTTTTCTAGGGTTTTTAAGTGAGCCATTAGGGTGCTTGAATGAGCTGTCTCGAATTTCTTCTTGAAGGCACTTAGTGCTATGAACTTTCCTCTTAGCACTGCTTTCATGGTGTCCCACAAGTTCGGGTATGTTGTGTCTTCATTGTCATTGATTTCTAGAAAGACTTTAATTTCTTTCTTTATTTCTTCCCTGACCCAGCTGTCATTTAGTAACATGTTGTTCAGTTTCCATGTGTGTGTAGGCTTTTTGTTATTTCTGTTATTGTTGAGGTCCAGCTTTATTCCATGGTGATCAGACAAGATTCATGGGATTATTTCAATCTTCTTGTATCTGTTGAGGCTTGATTTGTGACCCCCTATATAGTCTATTTTGGAGAAGGTTCCATGAGTTGCTGAGAAGAAGGTAAATTCTTTTGTGTTTGGGTGTAAAGTTCTGTAAATGTCTGTTAGGTCCATTTGATTCATGACCTCTGTCAGAGACATTGTTTCTTTGTTTAATTTCTGTTTTGTTGACCTGTCCTTTGTTGAGAGTGGGGTGTTGAAGTCTCCCACTATTAATGTGTGGGGATCTATGTGTGGTTTAAGTTTGATCAATGTTTCTTTCACAAATGTGGGTGCCCTTGTATTTGGGGCCTAGATGTTCAGGATTGTGATGTCTTCCTGGTGGAATTTTCCCTTGATGAGTATGAAGTGTCCTTCCCCATCTCTTTTGATTAATTTTTGTTGAAAGTCTATTTTATCAGATATTAGAATGGCTACTCCTGCTTGCTTCTTGGGTCCGTTTGCTTGGAAAATCATCTTCCAACCCTTTACCCTCAGGTAATGTCTATGTTTGTGTCTTAGGTGTGTTTCTTGTATGAAACAGATTGCTGGGTTTTGTTTACGTATCCATTCTGTTAATCTGTGTCTTTTTATTGGAGAGTTGAGTCCATTGATGTTGAGAGAGATTAATGACCATTGGCTGTTAGATCTCTTGATTTTGATGTTGGCTGTGGTCATCAGGTTGTGTGCTTGGTTGCTTTTTGTTTTACTGAAGTGAGGTTATTTATTTCCTGTGTAGCTAGCTTTCTTGGGTTGTATTTTCCCTTCCAGTGTCTTCTGTAATGCTGGATTTGTTTGTAGTTATTGTTGAAATTTGTTTTTGTCATTGAATATCTTGTTTTCTCCATCTATGAGGACTGAGAGTTTTGCGGGGTATAGTAGCCTGGGCTGACATCTGTGTTCTCTTAGGGTCTGCATGATATCTGTCCAGGCCCTTCTGGCTTTCATAGTCTCTGTTGAAAAGTCAGGTGTGATTCTAATGGGTTTGCCATTATATGTTACTTGGCCTTTTTCCCTTGCAGCTTTTAGTATTTTTTCTTTGTTCTGTATACTTACTGTTTTGATTATTATGTGGCGGGAGGATTTTCTTTTCTGGTCAAATTTGTTGGGTGTTCTGTAGGCCTCATGTATTCTAATTGGCCTCTCCTTTAGCTTGGGGAAATTTTCTTCAATGATTTTGTTGAAAATATTTTCTGGGCCTTGGAGAAGGGAGTCTTCTTTTTCCTCTATACCTATTATTCTTAGGTTTTGTCTTTTCATATTGTCTTGCATTTCTTGGACGGTCTGTGTCAGGAATTTTTCGGATTTAACATTTTCTTTGACAGATACATCGATTTCTTCCATTGTATCTTCTACACCTGAGATTCTTTCTTCCATCTCTTGTAGTCTGTTGGTTATGCTTGCCTCTGTAGTTCCTGTTTTCTTCCCTAGATTCTTCCTTTCCATTATTTCTTCCATTTGTGTTTTCTTTAATTTTTCCAATTCTATCTTCAGGTCTTGAGTTGTTTTGTTTACTTCCTTCACCTGTCTGATTGTACTTTCCTGTTTTTCTTTTAGTTCCTTCAACTCTGTTTCTATCATTTCATTCAGTGTTTTAAGCATTTCCTTTCTAAAGGCCATAAACTGTTTGGCTGCAGCTTCCTGTATTTCTTTACGGATGGCGATATTCTGTTTGAGTTTATCTTCCTCTATGTCTTTACGAATCTTATTTGTTTCCTCTGTTATCATCTTCATGAGCATACTTGTTAGGTCATCTTCTTGGATTTCAGTTATGGTGGGGTGTCCAGGGCTACTTGCCCCTGGGTAACTGGGTTCTGGAGATGCCATATTGCTCTGTCTTTTGTTGCTTGAGCTTTTACGCTGGCCTCTACCCATTGTGTTATCTTAGGTGTTTGGGGTTATTTTCTGGTTGTTCCTGGGGATCCTGTGGTGGAGAGAATCCCCTTTGCAGAAAGCTGGTTTTTCCTGAAGGATGTCTTCTCAGCTTTTTGGGTATAGTCCCTGGATGGCTGGTGTTTTTTCAGGAGTTGCTCACCTCAGGGATATAGACCTGAGTGGTAACTGTGGTCTTTGTTAGTTGAGAGGGTTCTCCTCTCACCCAGGGAAGTCCTGAGGGCAGCTGCCCTGTTTCTGGGTTTCTTGTTGCAAATTTAATGATCAGCTGCTGTGACCCAGTTGGACATCAGGTGCGCCTCAACTGTTTGTGCTTGTGTCTGGAGCACAGCTGAGTGCTGGCGCCTCGGCCCCACTAGACTCCTAGAGTTTTTCTAGGGAAGGATTGGTTGATTTAGGTCAGTACAGTTTCCTTCCTTCCCCGTGGATTCTCTGGAGTCACGGACTCCCAGTGTCTTTTTTTGCCCTGGTGCACACTGCTCAGTGTCCACCAGCTGGCTGGTCGCAGAAACTGCCTGTGCCTGGAGCACAGCTGTGTGATGGCAGCTCAGTCTCTGCCAGCTGTCTGGTGCGCAGAAACTGCCTGTGTCTGCCTTTGCAGCTTTTGGGAGCCTGAGTGCCTCCCTAAGCTGGGTAATTTTCCGGGGACCTTTTCAGGTGGCGGGTGAGCTGAGTGCTCTGAGATCAGACCCGCCGTTCCGGCGGCGAATCAGGCGCGCAGGCAGGCAGGGCTCTGTGCCGGAACCTGGGTCCCTGGCTCTGGCTCCGGGCTGGCTCCTGGGGTGCCCGTGGAACCTGCCCGAGTCTTTTCCAGGGGATGTCTGGGTGACCTAAGGCCGGTCCCAATCGTTTCCTGTACCCTGCGGTTATCTCTCGACTGAAAATTCCAGTCTCTGTTAGTGTGGTGCCCACGGTTCAGTCTGGGACCTTGACCAGAGACACTGGCTTGTGGCTCTGGGCTGGAGCTGGGGCTGGCGGCCTGCAGCCAAGCGTCTGGCGGAACCAGGATCTCTTCAGCGGTTTAGCCGGGTGAGTTAAAAGCTGATTGAATCCCCCACCGTGGGGTATCCTCTCACCCGCGAAACACAATGACTGTGTTTTATGGCCGAGAATTCTGATTGCTGGTCACTGTGCTGATCCTGATGCGCTGCTGCTCAGAATGAGATTACTCCCGGCGCCGCCATCTTGCCCCTCCTCACCCTCTCGCCTTTATTATTTTAGAGATGAGGTCTCATTATGCAGTCCTTGCCAGCTTGGAATTCACTGTGTAAACCTCAGACTTAGAGATTGGCTATCCTCTGCCCCACAGAGACTGGAGGTGTGTACTACTATGCCCTTTCCAGGAAGAACAACGTAAAAAAGTATGCTTACATGTACACGTGTGTCTGTGTGCATATATGCCACATGTGTGCTGGTGTATATGGTGGCCAGAAAATGGTGTTGAATCCCATGAAACTGGAGTTTCAGGTTGCTGTGAGCTGCTCAGCTGTGGCTGAGAACAGACCTCAAGTTGTCTACAAGAACAGCAAGTGTTTCTCATCACTGAATTTTCTCTCTTAATGGGCTTTTCATTCAAAACAAGAGTGTTAGAAGCTTCAGAATCAACAGCCTGAGAGTGGCTTATGGATTATTTTTCCTGAGAAACTGCTTACGCCAAGAGATTCTTAAATCTGCCTCTTATTCATCTTCATCTTATAGACAGAGCAACCAGATGTCTGAGAAACTAAAGCTCACAGTTCTCAGAGCTAGTCGGGATATTTTGATGTTGGACCAGGTGCTGTGGTGCCCTTGGTATCCTAATCTTGAGGCCAAGCTCAAGTTTAGGGGCCTGCTGTGGAGAACAAGGGATGGCCATATTCAGGGAACTCTAGTTTGCCTTGGAGACAAATCATGATAGCATTGGGCAAAAGATATTGTCTTAGGAATTTAAGGGATACTCGGGGGCTCTGGGGCAAAAAGGGGCCACTATGTGCTAAGACTTGAAGCACAGAGGCAGGCAAGGAAACAAATACCATACCTTTGACCTTCCCTAAGTGTGTGAGAGGGGATAAGTGCTGCCAGCTCAACAGAAAGGGTGCTCAGTTGAGCACACTGAGGTCATCGGGCGCTCTAGCCTGCCAAGTTGCTGGGAGCTGAACAGGGAAACCTGAGAATGGTGCACATGCGTCAATTCTTTCGTCACAGTCACGTGTCCCAGGCATTCTGCTCAGTGCTTTCTATGATGGTGCCAGGCAACTGCTCCTTTGGCTGGCAGCCCTCTTGTTGATCCATACCCAGTGGGCAGCTCCAGGAGCTGGAACAAGAGTTCAGGGTAGGGCTGCTATTGCTGTGGGGCTCAGCTGCCTGTGCTGCCTGCCAGGGTGGTGGGTCGAAACCTGGAGCATTTGACACCCCAGTTTCCTTGGGTGTGTGTGTTGGGGCTTTGGAATCCACTGCCAGATGCAGGCCAGTGAGTGACAAGAATTAGGCAAAGAGACCTGCCCCGACACCCATGGTGTGTGTGTGAAGGGGGGGGGGGTGAGGGGCAGGGCGGCAAGAGCAGGGTTGTAGCAGGCTTCAATAGGGCAGGGTCAGGATTCTGGCTGAGCATCCATCTCCAGTGGAGGTCCAAGAGCCCTGTGTCCTGGGACTGGCCAGTGGGATAGAGGTGAACCTGCCTTTCAGTGCAAATCCCTGGGTGCCTCCGATGCAGAGTGCTGAGATGTGCTCACTGCCTGCTTGTTATCCCAGCCTAAACCTTCCTCCAAATCAGTCATAGACCTAAGTCGCTCTCACACACCACAGAGTTGTGAGTCATTTTTTCTGGACGCCTGAGACTAAGGTTTGAGGAAACAGGTCTACAATGCCTTCTGAGCCAAGCAGGATGGTATTCAGGGCCCCGTGTTTTTGGTAGGGCGATAATCCTCCTCCTGTCTCTTTCCATCCAGACCCCTCTGAGCCTTCTGTTCTCTTCTGGACTCACTGTTTACTGCTTCTTTGAAACCTAACTAAATGTCCAAAATAACTGAGGGTTTTGTTGTTCTTGTTTTGTTTTTTTTTTTTCAAATATTTTTAGATGTAGAAGTTCTGTGGTGTTCGACCACCGCTAATTCTGGAGTGTGCGCCTTGGGAGGATAAGCGTAGCTATGCTTAATTTTGTCCAATAAAGAGACAGTCAGTTAGGATATAGATAGATGTAGGAATATGTGAGGACAATTGAAAAACGTTTTTATTGTGAATAGTCTTGAACTATCCCAGAAACTTTAAACAGAACTGTACCTTGGTATGGGAGCTCATGCACTCTACTGAGGGAGGAGGATTGCCACGGGTTGGCAGTCCAGCCAGAGGTACCCAGCAAGACCGTCTTGAAACCAAAGCAGTGGTAAAAGCTGTTGATGCTTGGATGAAAGAGCCTGTCAGTCCTGTTTCTTCCCTTTCAGGTGGGGCTGGGAATCACCCAAACCGGATGCAGCTCCAGAAAGTGTCCTGGCTGCTCTCAACCGTGGTTTTCCCCATGGGCCCTTAGCTTCTCCGCACAGGTGTCTTGTTTTCGTCACCATATGAAACCTGCAAGAGAGATTAAGGAGGTCGAGCAAGGCAGTACTCTTCATTTCCATTAGGATCCTGTCGCCTGTGAATGTTTAATTTTGAGGGAAACCTGCACACTGCTCTGGAGATAGATACTTTTGAGAGGCTGGGGCTGAATGCAGTCTGACGGGGCAGCAGGTTGTTGCTCTTTGCCAGTGCTACACTTGTTAGGAAAAGGAAATGGAGTAGTAGTGTTCCTTCTTTCATTGCCTTTCCATGGGGCCATTTTTGTAAAATGAGGAATACAGTTTTAGCCTTGAGGAAATAAAGTTTTTTGGGGGGGAGTTTTTAAAGGAAGAGATAATAATAGAATAGTGTCTCAAAATTGTTCCAGGTCAAGTTCTCATTGCTTTTCTTTTTTTCTTGTTTGGACATTAAATCATCCACTCGTTTCAGATTTTGCTGAGCTGCTAAAGTAAGTTAGACTCTCAACTCATTTTGGGTATTGAATCTTTTAGTGATATAGATTAATCAAAATTTCAGCATTGACCCTCACATACAATCCTAGGGAGTCTCTACGTGACCTAACCCATGTTAGGACAGGAGTCCCACTAAAATTTGAAAGCAGAAGAATTTCAATATCCATGTTTAATGCTTTTGCTAGCTCGTGAATATTTATGAATAGAGTATGATGCTAGATTCAATAGTTACCCGAATATAATAACAACACTTTTGTGCTGGGCATTTTAATCGCTACAACATAAAGAGAAATATTATAGTACAAGGTCTTCTGTCTTTGTCTTTACATAATTCATTTGTAAGGTTCAGCACTTAATCAGTACTGTAGGTTTTACTGAGATGCCATTCCTTGTGTATCCCAGGCTCAAGTGTTGCCTGTATACTCAGAATGTTTGGATTTAAGTATTAAGCTTGCTCAGCTTGCTCTTTCTTTCTAAGTCCCCCTCTCTCTCTCTCCCTGAGACTACTCACAGCCCCCTGGCTGTCCTCGAAATACCTCAGTACACCATGCTGGATTCAAAATCAGAGATCTTCTTCCTGATCGAGGTATCCAAGAAGCAGAAAGACACACACACACAGTATGTACCCACTTAGAAAGTATACTAGACTTATACCATAAGACAAACATACTAAAATCTGCACACCTAAAGAAGCTAAAAAAGCTGGGAGGGAATGAGGGATCGGGACACGGCTGGGATACAGAGTTAATAAAATGTAACTGATAAGAAAAAATAAAATTACAAAAAAAAAAGATCAAGAGTTCACACTCATCTCTCAAAAGAAGCCAAATGGAGTTATCAATGAAAGCAGGAGCCATGAGAGAAACAATGTGAATTCACAAGAACCACAACAAAGAACTCGGGATCAAACATGGTAAAAAAAAAAAAAAAAGAGTTTCTGAGATAAGTTGATCAATCCTCACTTAGAAACACAAATGGGATGGACATGGGAAGTAGGAGAAAACAAGAAACAGGACAGCAGCCTAACATACAGGGCCTCTGAAAGACTCTACCTAGCAGTATATCAAAGCAGATGCTGAGACTCATAACCAAACCTTGGGCAGAGTGCAGGGATTCATGAAAGAAGGGAAGTTATTAAGACATGGAGAGGATGGGATCGCCACAAGGACCAAATATATCTGGGCACAGGGGCCTTTCTGAGACTGATTCTCCAACCAAGGACCATGCATGGATATAACCTAGAACCCCTGATCAGTCATAGCCCATGGCAGCTCAGCATCTATGTAGGTTACAGGGATTGTCTCTGACATGAACTCAGTGGAAGGCTCTTTGACCCGCCCCCTTTGAGGGAGGAGCAGCCTTGCTAGGCCACAAAGGAAGGCATTGCAGCCAGTCCTGATGAGACCTGATAGATTAGGATCAGATGGAAGGGTGGGAGGACCTCCTCTATCAGTGGAATTAGAGAGGGACATGTTGAGGAGATGAGGGAGGGAGGATGAAATTGGGAGGAAATGAGGCAAGGGACTACAGATGGGATACAAAGTAAATGACCCGTAATTAATATAAAAAATAAATATTATAAAATAAAAAGTCAGAGAACTACCTGTCTTTGCCTCCCAAGTGCTGGGATTAAAGTCATGGGCTCCCTTAGCACTTGTAAACTGTTAATAACAAATTGAAATCTCAGAATAGCCCACAGGCTTATAAAATGTGATCTGATGTCCTACTATGGCATCCGAAATATTTTTGCTACCCTCAGCCCAACTCTTCAGGTATTATCCTTAGAACTAAGTAACAGAATAGCTTGCTCATGATTCCATATGCAATTTGTTCCTTGGTTCTTCTCGCTAGCTGAATCCCACGGCCTTTTCCCCTGTTTAAGATTCTGTCCTTTACCTATATTGCTTACCTGCAGACTCCAGTCAAAGTTCTCCCCAGCTTTGTAAGACATATATCAAACACTTAGTTTCCTGGAGAATATTCCAGTCTCTTTGAACTGCAAAAGTATTATAGCCCTTAGCAACAGAATAGGATTTGTTCTCTTTTATATTATTTTCCGGGTGTGTACGTAATATAGTTGCATAAATACACGTATAAACACATATCAGAGAGAGTGCTGGAGTCAGGGGACAATTTCCTCTCCCTCCATGTATTTATTTTCTTTCAAAGATTCATTTCTTTATTATGTATACAATATTCTGTCTGCATGTACACCTGTACACCAGTAGAGGGCACCTGCACACCAGAAGATCTCATTCTAGATGGTCCTGAGGCCCCATGGGGGTGCTTGGATTTGAACTCAGGAATTTAACCTCTGAGTCCTGTCTGCAGGCCCTCTACCATCGGTTTTAGGGATCCACCTTTGTAGTCACGTTAGTGTGGCAGGCACTGTTGTCCCCTGAGCCATTTTGTCTGCCCCGTTTTGTTTTTGACACTATTACTGTGTAGCCTAGGAAAGTTACCAACTTGTTTTGTAATCCAGGTTGACATCAAACTCTTGATTATGTCTCCTTCAGTCACTTCAGCGCTAGGATTTTAAATGCTGACAACCACAATCAGTTTGGTATTTGCCTCATTTATCTATTTATTTATTCACTGTGATGTCTATGGATATTTTTCCTGAACTTATATCTGTCCACCACATGCAAGTCTGGCAACCACAGAGGTGGGAAAGGGTGTTAGCTTCTCTGAAACTTTAGATACAGTTGGAAGCAAGCTCTACGAGCTTCTTAATTCTGCCTCTTGTTCATCCTCAACCTCTAGACAGAGCAACCAAGTCTCTGAGAAGCTAAAGCTCAAAGTTGTCAGAGCTAGTTGCGATAATATGGTGTTGGACCAGGTGCTGTGGTGCCCTTGGTATCTTGAGGCCATGCCCAGGGTTAGGGGTCTACTATGGAGAACAAGGGATGGCCATATTCAGGGAACTCTAGTTTGCTGTGGAGAGAAGTCATGAGAGCATAGGGCAAAAGATAAGTGTCTTAGGAATTTAAGGGATGCTCCCGGGTTCTGGGGCAAAAGGGGGCCCCTATGTGCTGAGACTTGGGCCGCATGCAGATTTAAGTCCATGCAAAATTAACGTGGGGAAGAGGAGGGCAAAAGTTAAGAGATAGGCCAGAAGGCTGTGCCTCTGGACCGGTGGGAGGCACTGTTGGGAAACGCTTAGAAAACCCTCTTTAATCCTGGAGCGAGAACAGGTGAGGACCCTATCAGCACCGAGTCTTAAGTCTGTGTGACCTTGGTTCAGCCTCTCTTGGGCGCCTCAGTATCCTCCTCACCAGGGAACTCGAGTCGACCCCAAGCACAGACAGAGGCAGTGAAGAAAACAAATGCCCTAGCTTTGACAATCCCTAAGTGTGTGCGAGAGGACAAGTGCTGCCAGCTCGAAACAGAAAGGGTTACTCGGGTGAGAGTACCAAGATGGGATCCTCGAACCTGCCAAGGTGCTAGGGGCACACCTGGGACTGGTGCGCATGGGCCAAGTCTTCTGTCACAGTCACGTGCCCCAGGCATTCTGCACAGGGGCTGGGCGAGCACTCTCCGACTGACAGGTCCCACTGACGAATCGGCGGGAAGAATTCTTTTGTTACTCTTGAGGAGAGGCGGTTGAGTGGACATGACCTCAGTCAGGGGCGGGCTCTTTGCTGTCCTCGGTTACCAGGATGCCCGGCCCCTGCCCCCTCGGCTGGCAACCCTCTTGGTGCTGATCCTTACCCAGTGGGCAGCACCAGGTGCTGCACCAAGAGGTCAGTGTAGGGCTGCTTCTGCTGTGGGCCTCAGCCGCCTGTGCTGACTGCCAGGGCCACGGGCCCAAACCTGGACGCGCTGTGGCCACCAGTTCCTGTGCGGTGCCTTGGTCACCCGCTGCTGCCCGGGGCGGGCCAGTGAGTGACAGGAGTCAGCCCAAAAGACATGCAGGACACCCATGGTGGGGGGTGAGGGGCGGGGCGGCAGGAGCGGGGTTGTGGTAGGCTTGCATAGGGCAGGGTCAGGACTCTGGAGGAGCATCCCTGGAAATAGCACTCCAGCTTCCTGGTTGGCCTTGAGCACAGTCTTCCAGATGCTGGCAGGGAGGCTGGGAGGGCAGCCCGGGTGGAGGTCAGAGAGCCCTGTGCCCTGGGACTGTCCAGTGGGGTAGCAGTGAACCTGCCTTTCAGTCTGAAGCCCTGGGTGCCTCAGACGCGGAGTGCTGAGATGTGCTCACCGGCTGCTTTTTCTCCCAGCCTAAACCTTCCTCCAAATTAGTCATAGGCCTAAGTCGCTCTCACACTCCACAGCGTTGTGAGTCGTTTTTTTTTGTTTGTTTGTTTGTTTGTTTTTTTGTTTTGTTTTGTTTTGTTTTGTTTTTTCTGGACACCTGAGACTAAGGTTTGAGGAAACAGGCCTACAATGCTTTCTGAGCCAAGCAGGGTGGTATTCAGGGCCCCGTGTTTTTGGTAGGGCGATGATCCTCCTCCTGTCTCTTTCCATGGAGACCTCTCTGAGCCTTCTGTGCTCCTCTGGACTCACTGTTTATTGCTTCTCGAAAAACTTAGTCAAATGTCCACCGTGGCTGCTGTTTTTGTTTATAGTTTATTGCTTTTTTTTTGTCTTTTTTTTTTTTTTCGAGGTGTGAGTTCTGTGGTGTTCGACTACCATTTCTGGAGTGTGTGCTTTAGGAGCATAAGGATGGTGATGATTTATTTTATCCCCTAAGGCGACAGTCTGTTTAAGAGATAGATGTAGCAGTATGTTAGACTATTGGAAAAAAAAATGTTTTTATTGGGAATAGACTTGCTCTATCCCAGAAACTTTAAACAGAACTGCACCTTGGTATGGGAGCTCATGCACTCTACTAAAGGAGGAGGATTGCCACGGGTTGGCAGTCCAGCCAGAGGTACCCAGCAAGACCCTGTCTTGAAACCAAAGCAGTGGTAAAAGCTGTTGATGCTTGGAGAAAACAGCCTGTCAGCCCTGTTTCTTATGTTGCAGGTGGGGCTGGCAATCCCCCAAACAGAATGTAGCTCCAGAAAGGGTCCTGGCTGCTCTAAGCCATAGTTTTCCCCACGGATCTTTAGCTTCTCCCCACAGGTGTCTTGTTTTCGGTCGCCATATGAAACCTACAAGTGAGATTAAGGAGGTTGAGCAAGGCAGTACTCTTCATTTCCATTAAGATCCTGTTGCCTGTGAATGTTTAATTTTGAGGGAAACCTGCACCGTGCTCTAGAGATAGATACCTTTGAGAAGCTGGGGCTGAATGCTGTCTGAGGGGGCAGCAGGTTGTTGCTCTTTGCCAGTGCTACACTTGTAAGGAGAGGGAAACTGAATAGTAGTGTTCCTTTTTTCATTACCCTTCCACAGGGCAATTTTTTGAAATGATGAATACACTTTTAGCCTTGAGGAAATATTTTTGGGGTCCTTATTAAAGGAGTAGGTAATAAAATATTAGTGTCTCAAAATTGTTCCAGGTTAAGCTCCCATTGCCTTTCTTTTCTTTTCTGTTCTTTTCTTTTCTTTTTCCTGTTTGGAAATTAAGTCATCCGCAGTCTTAAATTTTTGCTGTATCTGCTAAAATAAGTTAGACTCTTACCCTCTTTTGGGTGTTGAATCTCCTAGTGATGTAGATGACTCAAGTTGTCCTCACTGGCTAATGCATACAATCTTAGGGAGTCTCTCCTTGACCTAACCCATGTTAGGCCAGGAGTCCCAGGAAAATCTGAAAGCAGGAGAATTTCATTATCCATGTTTAATGCTTTTGCTAGCTCATGAATATTTATGAATAGGGTATGATGCTTGATTCAATAGTTACCCGAATACAATATCATCATTTTTGTGCTGGGCATTTTAATTGCTACAACATAAAGAACAATATTATAGTAGTAGGTCTTCTGTTTCTGTCTTTGCATAATTCATTTGTAAGATTCAGCACTTACTCAGCACTCTAGGTTTCTTTTGAGATGCCATCCCTTGTGTATCCCAGGCTCAAGAGTTGGCTGTCTCCTCAAAGTGCTTGGATTTACGTGTTCAACTGCCTCAGCTTGCCCTTTCTTTCTAAGTCTCTCTCTCTCTCTCTCTCTCTCTCTCTCTCTCTCTCTCTCTCTCTCTCTGTCTCTCTGTCTCTCTCTCTCAGACTCTCCACAGCCCCCTGGCTATCCTCAAACTCCCTCTGTAGACAATGCTGGCTTCAAGAATGGAGTTCTACCTGTCTTTGTCTCCCAAATGCTGGGATTAAGGTCATGGTCTGCCTTTGAAATTTTAAACTCTTAATAACAAGTTGAGATCACAAACGGTAGGTAATGTACACTGGTCAGAAATTTACAAAGACAGAGGCCGGGAGATCTCTGTGAGTTGGAGGCCACCCTGGTCTACAAAGCGAACTCCAGGACAGCCAGGTGTCCAGTACATTCAAAGAGAAACTCTGGTGTCAAAGAAAAAGAAAATAGCCCACAGGATTATAGAATGAGATCTGATGTCCTAATGCAGCATCCAAAATGTTGTTGCTAGCCTCAGCCCACCTCTTCGGGTTTTATCCTTAGAACTCAGCAACAGAACAGCTAGCTCAGCATTCCATATGGATTTTGTTCCCTGGTTCTTCTGTCTAGCTGAATCACGGGATCTTTTTCCCCTGTTTAAGGTTGGAGGAGTGGCAGTGATCACATGTCGGCTGCTGCAAAGAACTGGATTCTCCTCTCAGATCATCCTCAGAAAAGCTATCTTTGCTGTGCAGTAAATGATCGGGAGATCTGACCCTGGTTGCGGAACCCGTTTGCATTCCTGCTTTCAGAATACAGGGTTGTATTCCCACTTTATCCTTCCAGACCACCCTAGGAGATCTGTAAGCCTCTGTCCTGGAAATTGCTAGGAATCCTTGGAAGGGAAAGAAAGAAGAGTGTAGGATGGACTAGAAACAGGGTTGAATGAGTTCCAGAAAGCAGGCTTCTGAAACTCGTGGACAACAACCTGCTGAAGAAGACAACTCTGAGAAACCAATTCGAAGCAACATGCAGAGATGTCAGATGAGAGGAGCTGCCTCAGGAAAGGAGTCAGCTGGTTCCCAGGAAGAGAATGTTGAACCAGCTGTTCCAGGAAGATGGGGAGGTCACCCTGGTGAGAACTCCCCTTCTGGTTCAGTGCAGAAGACAAGGAAGAACCAGCAGAAGACTCCTGGCAATGGAGATGGTGGCAGTAGCAGCCAAATGCCCCAGCCCCCACGGAAGGAAAGGGCACGAGCCAATGCCACTGTGGAGAGTGAGGCGGCATTGAAGAAGAACAGAGTGGATGTGGAAGTGGAAGTGAAGATTCCTGAAGAATTAAAGCCATGGCTGGTGGAGGACTGGGACTTGGTTACTAGGCAGAAGCAGTTGTTCCAACTCCCTGCTAAAGAGAATGTAGATGCCATTCTTGAGGAGTATGCCAAGTGTACCAAGTCCCAGCGAAGTGCTGACAATAAGGAGTATGCAGTTAATGAAGTTGTGGGCGGGATAAAAGAGTATTTCAATATGATGCTGGGCACTCAGCTGCTCTACGAGTTTGAAAGGCCCCAGTATGCTGAGATCCTGTTGGCTCACCCTGATGCACCAGTGTCACACATCTATGGGGCACCACACCTACTGAGATTATTTGTGAGAATTGGGGCAATGTTGGCCTATATGCCCCTCGATGAGAAAAGCCTGTCATTACTGCTGGGCTATTTGCATGATTTCCTTAAGCATCTGGCAAAGAATTCTGCTTCGCTGTTTACTGCCAGAGATTACCAAGTGGCTTCTGCTGAGTATCACCGCAAAGCCCTGTGAAGGTCTACTGACCACTCTCCGTTGTCTGCTCTCTGTAAACACTTTTGTTTAGTCCTTTCGGTGTAGAATTGACGTTCTTTTAAACTGTCAGTGTAAAACAGGGCCTATGTTAGGTTGGTTTCCTGTTCTGTTGTAAGAAGAAACAAATGGAGTGTCTCCTGACAGCTTTCCTCATGTAACAGTTGCTACCAGTGTATGCAGTAATTAGACAAAGAAGAAATTCAGTAGAACATTTTATTGCCTAGTTGACGACATTGCTTGGATACTGGTGGTTCTATCCCTTTTGACACTACACAGTTTCCTAACACGTGTTAATGCTACATGGTGAGATGCCCTGGTTCCTAGTGCCAAAGGTTCAACTTAAATGTGTATGCCTGAAAACCCATGCATTTGTGCTCTTATTTCTTGTGGTGCTTGACGTGAACAGCCCATCCTCTGCAAATCCATTATTTGCTGTACCTTAGGCATTCATGCTATCATTGCTCAAATTGTTGAAAGACGGTGGTTTGTTTCCTGGTTTCTGTATTTGAGTCTAATGCACGTTCTAACATGATAGAGGCAATGCATTATTCTGTAGCCACAGTTTTCTGAAAAGTTGATACTTTGGGAATCGTATTTCAGATCTTAAATAAAATTGCTTCTAAATTTCAAAGCACACACACACACACAAAATGATTCTGTCCCTTTGCCTTCATTGCTTACCTCCAGAGTCCAGTCCAAGTTCTCCCCAGCTTTTAAAGACATCGTTCAAACAATTAGGTTCCTGGAGAATTAAGAGCCTTTGTTTATTATGCTCTTGTAAAACATTTTAGAAAAGTTCTGTAAATGTGAAAAAGTAAATGTGTTGATTCATTGTTAAATTTTAAAAATCACAGAGGGGATGGAGGTGTAGCTCAGTGATAGAGTATTTGCCTAACACATACAATGCTCTAGGCCAGTTCAACCTTTACACAACTATAATACAGTTCCTTAGGTTGTGGTGACACCCCAATCATGGGCTTTTTACTCCCACTTAAAGCACTCATTCCTAGACCCACACTCTAGATTTTGGCAACTACCTGCAAATATTCCACCTCAGAAATACTAAATCCTAACCAGGCCTGTACTACAACAGAATATATTAATTAATTATGACTTAGTTCACTTACATTTAAATATGGGAATCGAGCTAGCATAATCAAGATGTCACTTGGTCTATAACACAGCTTTTCCCAATACTCTGATAAACATTAAAAGCTTAGCAATATGGAAAGCCCTTAAACAGAAAGATCTGATATTTTAACAGAAGTATCTCCCTAAAGTGCCCAGCATGCCACTATGTTAAGCCATCAGAGCACCAAGACAAGGGACACAGGTTAGAGGTGTCAAGAAGGTTTCCTATATGAGTACAGATTCACCCATTCACTTCCAGCACATATGTCCAGCAGTATGGGAAGTTAACAGAATCAGAATTGCCATTAGAAAATTAGCCCACAATCCCATAGGATGTGACTTTTATCAGCTAGAGTTCAAAATGTAGTTTGCTTTGCCTTCACTTAGAATTCATTAATTCAAAAGTTACTGAGGTCAATACTTTCTCCCCTTTCCTGAGGATATTTCAAATATGTTAAGCAATGAAGATTATTTTATCAAGTTGGGTAGAGGTTTACATCTACAATCTCAGCACTTGGGAGTTAGAAGCAGAAAATTAGGAATTCAAAGTTGCTTTCATCTACACATAGTGACTTCAAGGACAGCCTGGGCTACATGAGGCCCTGTCACAGTGGTTCTCAACCTTCCTAATTCTGAAACACTTGAACAGAGTTCCTCATGTTGTGGTGAACCCCAAAAATAAAATCATTTCTTTGCTTTTTTTCAAAATAATAAATCCCACTGGCTGCTGGTATCTGATGCATGCCTTGAAAAGATGCTACAACATTGGGAGTTTTACAATGATCTACATGTGAAACGAGAAAAACAAAGGACAGATGCAATTTTCCAGTAAAAATCTTAAACAACTCAAGAAAATAAGGCACATAGATGAAATTTAGATTTTGTTCTCATCATTTCAAGTAACTGAAGGAGTGACAAATCATTTAATATTAAAATGAATTGAATGTGCAAAATAGCTGCATCTAGCCAAAAAACTCTTCGCACTGTCTCTTGGTTGTATTAAGAGTTCAGAATCTAGCCAGACATTGGGAGCCCAAAATTTAATCCCAGCACCTGGAGGCAGAGGCAGGCAGATCTCTGTGAGTTAGAGGATAACATGGTCTACAGAGTAAGTTCCAGTAAAGCCAGGGCTACACAGAAAATTCTATCTAAAAAAAAATTTTCAAGAAAAAATGGTCAGAAGTTAAGCAAGGAGGTCCCTGGTTAAGATGATCAACTTTTTCCCAGAAAAGCCAACAGGATAGAAATCGGAAAGGGAGAAAGCAGGGAACAGCACAAGAGCCTACCACAGAGGACCTCTGCCTTTACCCTGCATGGCATTGAGGCAGATGCTGAGACTCATAGCCAAACTTTGGGCAGAATCCAGGGAATCTAATGAAGGAAGGGGGAGAGAGAAAGACCTAGAGAGAACAGGAGCTTCACAAGGATAGCAACATAACCAAAAAATCTGGGCAAAGGAGTCATTTCTGAGACTGATACTCCAACTAAGGACCAGGCATGGAGATAACCTAGTACCCCTGCACAGATTTCGCCCATGGAAACTCAGTCTCCAAGTGGGTTCCCTAATAGTGGGAACAGGAAATGTCTCTGACCTGAAATCAGTGGCTGGCTCTGGAGTCGCCTTACCAGGCCACAGAGGAAGACATTGCAGCCACTTCTGATGAAACCTGATAGGCTACAGCCAGATGGAAGGGGAGGAGGACCTCTTCTATCAGTGGACATGGGGAGGGATATGAGAGGAGATGAGGGAGAAAGAGTGGGATTGGTAGGGGATGAGGGAGGAGGCTACAGCTGGGATAAAAATGAATGAACTGTAATTAATAATAAAAAATTCAGACTCTGACCACAATGAGTATGGGCCGTGGCTGTTAATTTTTTAAAGATATTTTTAAAAGATTTTTTTCATGTGTGAGTGAATGAATGTCTGCATGTATGTATCCCACCTCTCTGGCTGCTGCCTAAAGGCCAGAAGAACATGTTTGATTCCTTGGAACTGCAGGTATTATAGGCTATTGTGAGGTTGTCTTGTGGGTGCTGGGAATCGAACCCAAATCCTCTACAAGAACTGCTGAATCATCTCTTCGTTTCATAACCTAGAGAAATTTAGGGCTATAATTTTCAGTTATTCTGGATTGGAAGCACATAAGAAAGTGATCTTAATTTTATCAGATCTAAATCTGTATTTAATTTGTAACTTTCTTGTACATTCTTTTGCAAAACAGACATTTGTATGATGGCATACTATTAAATAAACTACATTAATAGGCAAATCTCATTAAGAATTTATAATTCTGTTATTTGATATATTCTTATCATTTGTGAATAAAGACTATTCCACAATTATTTTGGTTTGGTTGTTTTGTTTGTTTGTTTGTTTGTTTGTTTTTTCAGACAGGGTTTCTCTTTGGAGCCTTGGCTGTCCTGGATTCACTTTGTAGACCAGGCTGGCCTCAAATTCAGAGATCCACTTGCCTCTGCCACCTCCAGTGCCGGGATTACAGGCATGTGGCACTGTGCCTGGCTTGATCCACAATTCTTGAGTCAATAACAGTCTATTGAGAAGTACAGCTCCATATTTTTCTCTTAAGAAATGAGATAACACAATGCTACTGGTAATATTATAGAGCACCTGATGAGTAAGGCTTTTAACTTTTCTTTGTTTTAAAAAAATAATTTTATATTACTTATACATTTTTTCACTTTATATCCCAGCTGCAGCCCCACCCTTATTCCTTCCCAATCCTATCCTCCCTCCCATTGACTGTTCTTCCAGAGGACCAGTTTTCAATTCCTATCAACCACATGGCAGCTCACAACTGTCTGCAAATCCAAGATCTGTCAACATCACACAGACATACATGCAGGCAAAACACCAACAAAACATCAGCGAAAAGGCGAGTATGTATCAGAGGACAACACCCAGGACTCAGTTCTTCCCTTCCACTGTGGGTTCTAAGGACTGAACTCAATTTCTTTGACTTGCAATGAGCCACTTCGCAAGTTCACCATGAATACCTTTTTATAAAGGCAAAAGCAAGACTCAGCCCTAAGACCCACAGAGAGCCAATGAAGCCAGCTATTAAGACAAAACTGGAAGCAGCAAAATGCAGCCAACCCCTCCACATCCCAATAATCTTAACATATGTAGGTAACAGATTTATGATGAGCTGAGAAACAAGAAAAAAATAACTGCACAAATATGCCAAACAGTCACGTGTATATGTGTGTGTTTGTGGGATGCATATGAGAAGATGTGTGCATATGTGTGGAGAGCAGAGATCACCATAGGTATTGTTCAGAAGCTATCACCAACTTTGTTGAGAAGGAAGAGGGAAGACTCTTACAAGCCTGGAATTCAACAGATGTGCCAATCTCTGTTTTCTCAAGACAGGAATTACATGCTCATTCCATCATCCATGCAGTTGGCTTTTTAAATATATGTCCTGAGGCTCAAACTTAACCCCTCATGCTTGTGTAGTAAGCACTTTACCAGCTAAGCTATCTGTGGCCCCAATCCCTTTATGCACAATAACCATTTAGTAAGTAGACATTTATTGAATTGTAGTAACAGTGAAATAGATTTTCAGTAAACTGTATTCAAATAATTAGGTTTCTTGATCATGCAAAATTTATGCATTGAAAATTAGATAGTCATAGTTGGGCCTACTCCTTGTGATCTGTTGGTTCCCAAAACAATACATGCTATTTACCATTGCTTTTGGTTGCTCACCAGAATGAGATGATTAAGACCCTACTGACAGACACACTTTAATTATAGTACATAGAGAAGACAAGCAGGAGCTGAGCTGGAAACTTTCTCACTGATATCTATTGTTCATAGTGCCAAAAGGTGCTTTGCAGGCCACTAGGAAAGAGCAGTCATCAAAAGTCTTCCTCAACTGTGGACACTGTGTGTTACTATATTACTGACCAGCCAAGCAAGTTGTACCTACAGGTAAATTAAGTAGTAGCGTGACCAACCACACTTTGATTGTATTTAAGGTCCACTCACCTCTCATTTTATAGACCTGGCCAAGAGCCCGTGGCTGGGGAGGTACTAATGGGGAATCTACTTCTGTTGTTTTGCCAAATAGACCCTGATGAGCTCATAAAGTTGCTACTAAATGTTTATGTTTATGCCCATAGATTAGTGCTGCTGTTAGCTTTGGTCAAAGAAGCTTCTTTCTACAGTGGGTGGCAGCTAGTAGTCAAGTATGGAGAATAAGTGATCTCTGAATGTTCAACCCGAAATAGAAATCTATAGTACCTTCTCCAAGGCTCAGGGAACATCACAGAGGAGATGTAGAGAGAATGTTGAGAGCTAGAGGAAGGAGTGGAGTACTGTGGAATGCTGTCTTCCAAGCATGGCAGAGCAAATGCACTCTTGAACTCTCAGCATATAGGATTATCTGCACAAGCTTAGGTCTGTCAACATTGTGCTTCATGTAAAGGATCTACAAATAAGAAGTTAATGGTTGTAATGTGAGGGAGAGACATTTTCTTCAGTGATGTAGGCACTGATAAGATGTTCTTGCTCCTGTATCAATCATCACCAATGATATGTAAGCAACCCTAATGAAATTCAGTGTGTTAAACACACACCCACACCCACACACACATGTACACACACATGGGGAGAAGGTAAAAGAAAGAGATCAGTTGGAAAAGAAAGGGAATTAGTAGGAGTAAGACAGGAAAAAAGAAAATATTGACTGGACATTTTAATTGGAATTTTAAATCAATTATTTTATTATTGTTTTTTTAAATAATAAACAGTAAATTTTGGCAATAACCAAAACTTATTTTAGTTTACCTAAATTTTTATCCTAACAACCAATAATAAACTTTCTGGTACTAACCACAACTTCTATGAATGATCTCAAGATATAAATAAGAAGTAATATCTAACATATCTAGTACTATAGGAAAAGCCCCATTTTAAGTGAACTGTATTTAGTATATCCTTTATTATTCAAAACAAACCAATGATTAAAAGTACTATGTAGCCTCATTTCATAACTGAGGATAAAGTGAAATAAACCATGTCCATTTTAGAAGCCTACTGATTGAGAATTCCAATCCAGCATAAGTGCTGCAAATTAAATTCAAGAAGCCTGCTCCAGCAAGAGTTATGACCCCACATGAAAGATTTAGGGACATTGAGAATTCAGGGAGTCATGCCACATCTATCCTCATCTATTTTTTGTCTGCTTCAAGGCATAAGATCTGTATGGACACTAGATCCTTTAAATGATCTCTTATGTGAGGGCAGGAATTACTGTTTGTTCACAGCATCTCTTCTTAATTATCTATTCCCATTTGGCAAACATTGTGCTTTGTTTGGGAAAGTATTAAAAACTAGCAGTCAAGTAATTAAGATCTACAATGTACTCTGCATTCACTGTAGTTAAGAAGATAATGGTTTCTTAAGTAACTTGACTGCCTGCTGAAAACATTGGTAACAAGATTTCCTTCAACAGAATTTATTGTTTCATACTAGTGAAAAATGTTATTATAGACGGTCAGGTGGGATCTATAAATAGCAGTGATATGTTTTAGTTTTATTGATGTAAATGGATTTGTGCCTCCTAATTTGTGTGCCTAATTTGCCAATTTACATTCTTATAAGGAAATTATGTTTAATAACCATGGTCTCAAACCAATTCTATGAAAATGGGATCTGGTGGCTCTTAAAATTGTGTGCAGTTTGGGGAGCATTTTAATTAGGTTATGTTCTAAAAATTAATTCATTTCCAACAAATTTTTAAAATGTTGCCTTGTTTCTGACAATTTAGTAGATTAGTCTATTCAAATTTGAACTAAATAATGACACAATTAATTGAAATGCTTTTAATTTTTGTTCTGTTAACACCTTTAAAAATGCTGGCAAGTTTACCTTTTTTGTTTATGATATAAAGTATGGAAATGAAAAAAAAAAAAAGAAAAAGAGAATGAATGTCGTAAGGTACACAACTTCTAAAAGTGCTATGTGTTCTTGCATGGAATTTTCTCATTCAACATTTGTAACATAGGTTATATAGCATCATTTTTAAAAGTCAAACTTTTACGGAGATGGTATCATTTATTCCAAATTGGTAGACTCATGCTGAATCCATGCAAATTAAAATCCTATAGATGTTTTCATTACACAAAATATCCAAAAATTTGTCACAATCTTAAATCTATTAAGAGCCTTTGTTAATTACACTCTGGTAAAAAATTTTAGAAAAGTTCTGTAAATGTGAAAATGTAAATGAGTTGATTCATTATTAAATTTAAAAGTCACAGAGGGGATGGAGTTGTAGCTCAGTGGTAGAGCATTGCCTAACACATACAATGCTCTAGGCCAGTTCAACCTTTACACAACTATGACCCTTTAATACAGTTCCTCAGATTGTGGTGACACCCCAATCATGGGCTTTTTACTCCCACTTAAAGCACTCCTTCCTAGACCCACAGTCTAGATTTTGGCAACTACCTGCAAATATTCCACCTAAGAAATACTAAATCCTAACCAGGCCTGTCCTACAAAAATTGTTCCTTAAATATGACTTAGCTCACTTGCATTTAAATATGGGAAATGTGCTAGCAGAATCAAGATGTCACTTGGTCTATAACAGCTTTTCCCAATACTCTGATAAACATTAAAAGCTTAGCAATATGGAAAGCCCTTAAACAGAAAGATCTGATATTTTAACAGAAGTATATCCCTAAAGTGCACAGCATGCCACTATGTTAAGCCATCAGGGCAACAAGGCAAGGGACACAGGATAGAGGTGTTAAGAAGGTTTCCTGTATGAGTGCAGATTCACCCATTCACTTCCAGCACATATGTCCAGCAGTATGGGAAGCTAACAGAATCAGAATTGCCATTAGAAAATTAGCCCACAATCCCATAGGATATGACTTTTATCAACTAGAGTTCAAAATGTAGTTTGCTTTGCCTTTACTTAGAATTCATTAATTCAAGTTACTGAGGTCAATACATTTTTCCCTTCCCTGAGGATATTTCAAATAATGTTATGCAATGAAGATTATTTTATCAAATTGGGTAGGGTGGTTCACATCTACAATATCAGCACTTGGGAGATAAAAGCAGAAAATTCGGAATTCAAAGTTGCTTTCAGCTACACATAGTGACTTTAAGGATAGCCTGGGCTACATGAGGCCCTATCATAGTAGGGCCTAATTCCTAATTCTGAGACACTTTAACAGAGTTCCTCATGTTGTGGTGAACCGAAACTATAAAATTATTTCATTGCTGTTTTGTAACCATATTTCTATTACATTTATGAATCATAATGGAAATAAAACAAACGGTTATCTAATATGTGATTCCAGTGAAAGACTCATTTGACCCCTAAAGGGGTTGTGACTCACAGTTTGAGACCTGCTGCCCCATCAAAAAGTACAAAGGAGAAAGGTGAGTGGAGAGGACAAAGAAAATGAGAAAGGGTGGAAAGTGCCTAGATTATTTTGTCAACCTTGGCCTGGTAGTGTTGACCTGTCACGCAGCTACTTAGTGTACTGAAGGAGGCAGCTTGAAAAATCAATGACTACATGGGCAACTTATATAGACCCTGTCTCAAAAAATTAAAACAGGCTAGGAATATAGCACAGCAGTAAGCCGTTTAGCCAGAATACATTGAAACACTACTTAAAAAACCAAAATCACATTCTGCATTCTACCCTGGAGTTTTTGCCTATCTCCTAAATGATTTTTTAAATTTCTGTAGATTACAGTTCTTGGTATTTTAAAATTCTATGGTTTGCCTAAGACACAATGCCATGTATCCACAACTACACTACCACAAGCACACAAGATATTTTTACTGTCTGAAAATACCCTCTATGCTTAGTCTATTTGATCCCATTCCTTGGACAACCACACTTTTTCACTGCCTCTACTCTTTTACCCTTTCTACTTAGTCCTTTTAAACAGGTTGCCTTCACTTAGGAATATGGAGTTCAAATTCAACATGTCTGCATGACCTGATGGCTCACTCCATTAGTCATTGATCATATCCCATTAAATCAAACTTCTTGGGTCTCTTGATCCCATCTGTCACTAATTACTGAAAGATATCTTGGTTGCTACCACTTTAAAGATCATCAGCAAATTTGGTGCAAACACTGACCAGCAGAGAAGGTTTAGGTATTCAGATGAGCTAGGTAAATATTTGGGTATACTGCTAATGGGAAGTAGGATAAACATATAGTTTGCTGTGTTAGTACAGCCAACCATCTCCAAAGTGGCTATATCATTGTGCATCCCCACTAACAATAATTGGAGGTTTTGTTGTTAGGTAGCCACACCAACACCTGGCACACTCCCAGGTTATGGTTAAAATTTAGCCATTCTAACATGTGTATTTCCTGTTTGGGGTTTTGGGTTTGTTTTGTTTTTAAAGGGGCTTTTCATTTCAATTAAGTAGGTGTCAAGAACACACCCTGAAGAAGAATCTAAGGCTGCAGAGTCAGACATGTGCAATGCTAGCACAAACACCAGTGGGGACAGACCTAGGCTTGTATATGATTAGAACTCTGACAGCTGTGTGGTTACAAAGTTCCACACTCCTAAGTAATTACCCCTGCCTCACCATCCTAGGGTCCTGTTATTTCTACTGCACAGTTGTATGGAAAACAAGGTTTTCTCCACAATGCATTTGTGGCATTGCAGCAGAAATGCCTGTTGTCTTCTTATAGACCAAACTATCTGAAGACTTCACTTTTACAGTTTATCTAATTCTCTGAATCTTTCCTTGGGATGACACAAGAAGCAAGCAGGAGTAGCCATTCTAATATCTGATAAAATAGTTTTTCAACCAAAATTAATCAAAAGAGATGGGGAAGGACACTTCATACTCATCAAGGGAAAATTCCACCAAGAAGACATCACAATCCTGAACATCTATGCCCCAAATACAAGGGCACCCACATTTGTGAAAGAAACATTGACAAAACTTAAACCACATATAGATCCCCACACACTAATAGTGGGAGACTTCAACACCCCACTCTCAACAAAGGACAGGTCAACTAAACAGAAATTAAACAAAGAAACAATATCTCCAACAGAGGTCATGAATCAAATGGACCTAACAGACATTTACAGAACCTTACACCCAAACACAAAAGAATTTACCTTCTTCTCAGCACCTCATGGAACCTTCTCCAAAATAAACCACATAGTTGGTCACAAAGCAATCCTCAACAAATAAAAGAAGATTGAAATAATCCCTTGTATCCTGTCTGATACCATGGAATAAAGCTGGACCTCAGTAACAACAGAAATAGGAAAAAGCCCACACATACATGGAAACTGAACAACTTGCTACTAGGGAAGAAATAAAGAAAGAAATTAAAATCTTCCTAGAACTCAAAGAAAATGAAGACACAACATACCCAAACTTGTGGGACACAAGTGGGACACAATGAAAGCAGTGCTAAGAGGAAAGTTCATAGCACTAAGTGCCTTCAAGAAGAAGTTTGAGACAGCGCATTCAAGCAACTTAATGGCTCACTTAAAACCCTAGAAAAAGAAGAAGCAGACACACCAAGAAGGAGCACACGGCTGGAAATAATCAAACTCAGGGCTGAAATCAATCAATTAGAAACAAATAAAACAATTCAAAGAATCAATGAAACCAAGAGCTGGTTCTTTGAGAAAATCAACAAGATAGACAAACCCTTAGACAAGCTAACAAAAAGGCAGCGAGACACCATCTAAATCAACAAAATCAGAAATGAAAAGGGGGACATAACTACAGACACTGAGGAAATCCAAGCAATCATTAGGACTTACTTCAAAAGTCTATATGGAACAAAATTTGAAAATTTAAATGAAATGGACAATTTTCTTGATCGATTTGACTTACCAAAGCTAAATGAGGACCAGGTAAATCAATTAAATAGTCCTATATCCCCCAAGGAAATAGAAGCAGTCATCTAAAGTCTCCCATCCAAATAAAGCCCAGGACCTGATGGTTTCAGCACAGAATTCTACCAGACATTCAAAAAAGAGCTAACTCCAGTTCTCTTCAAACTATTACACAAAATTGAAACAGGAGCAACATTATCAAACTCATTCTATGAAGCCACAGTCACCTTGGTACCTAAACCTCACAAAGACCCAACAAAAAAAGAGAACTTCAGGCAAATCTCCCTTATGAACATTGATGCAAAAATACTCAACAAAATACTCGCAAACCATATACAAGAACACATCAAAGATATCATCCACCATGACCAAGTAGGATTCATCCCAGGTATGCAGGGGTGGTTCAATATGCGTGAATCCATCAATGTGATCCACCATATTAACAAATTGAAAGAAAAAAACCACATGATGATCTCCCTAGATGCTGAAAAAGCCTTTGACAAAATCCAACATCCATTCATGTTTGAAGTATTGGAGAGATCAGGAATACAAGGCACATATCTAAACACATATCTAAACAAAGGCGATATACAGCAAGCCTATAGCCAACATCAAACTGAATGGAGAGAAACTTAAAGCAATCCCACTAAAATCAGGGACAAGACAAGGATGCCCACTCTCTCCATATCTCTTCAACATAGTTCTGGAAGTCCTTGCTAGAACAATAAGACAGTTGAAGTAGATCAAGGGGATAGAAATAGGAAAAGAAGAAGTCAAATTATCACTATTTGCAGATGATATGATAGTATACGTGAGTGACCCGAAAAACTCTACCAGGGAACTCCTACAGCTGATAAACACCTTCAGCAAAGTGGCCAGATACAAAATTAACTCAAAAAAAATCAGTAGCCCTCCTGTATACAAAAGACAAAAGGGCTGAGAAAGAAATTAGGGAAACAACACCCTTCACAATAGCCACAAATGACATAAGGTACCTCGGAGTAACCCTAACCAAGGAAGTCAAAGACTTGTATGAAAAAAAATTTCGAATCTCTATAGAAAGAACTAGAAGAAGATATGAGAAGATGGAAAGATCTCCCATGCTCATGGCTTGGCAGGATTAACATAGTAAAAATGGCCATCTTACCAAAAGCAATCTACAGATTCAATGCAATGCCCATCAAATTATCAACACAATTCTTTACAGACCTGGAAAGAAAAATTCTCAACTTCATATGGAATAACAAGAAACCCAGAATTGCTAAAACAATCCTCTACAATAAAAGATCTTCTGGAGGTATCTCCATCCCTGATCTTAAGCTGTACTATAAAGCAACAGTTTTAAAAACTGCATGGTACTGGCATAGAAACAGAATGGTGGATCAATGGAACCGAACAGAGGACCCAGAAATAAACCCACACACTTATGGACACCTGATATTTGACAAAGACGCCAAAACTATACAATGGAAAAAAAGATAGCATCTTCAACAAATGGTGCTGGTCCAACTGGATGTCTACATGTAGAAAAATGAAAATAGATCCATACTTATCACCCTGCACAAAACTGAAGTCCAAGTGGGTCAAAGACCTCAACATAAAACCAGACACATTAAATCAGCTTGAAAAAAAATAGTGGGGAATACCCTAGAACTCATTGGTACAGGGGAAAACTTCCTGAACATAACACCAACAGCACAGGCTCTAAGAGCAACAATCAATAAATGGGACCTCATGAAACTGAAAAGCTTCTGTAAAGCAAAGGAAACCGTCATCAAAACAAAGCGACCACCTACAGATTGGGAAAGAATCTTCACCAACCCTTTATCTGACAGAGGACTCATATCCAGTATATATAAAGAACTAAAGAAGCTGAAAAGCAGCAAACCAAGTAATCCACTTAAAAAATGGGGAACAGTGCTAAACAGAGAATTCTCTGTAGAGGAATACCGAATGGCAGAGAAGCACTTAAAGAAATGCTCAACCTCACTAGCCATTAGGGAAATGCAAATCAAAACAACCCTGAGATTTTACCTTACACCCATGAGAATGGCCAAGATCAAAAACTCAAGTGAAAACACATGCTGGAGAGGTTGTGGAGAAAGGGGAACCCTTCTGCACTGCTGTTGGGAATGTAAACTTGTACAACCACTCTGGAAATCAATCTGGCGCTTTCTCAGACAACTAGGAATAGGGCTTCCTCAAGATCCCGCCATACCACTCCTAGGCATATATCCAAAAGAGGCTCAAGCACACAAAAAGGAAATTTGCTCAACCATGTTTGTAGCAGCTTTATTTGTAATAGCCAGAAGCTGGAAACAACCCAGATGCCCCTCAACTGAAGAATGGATGCAGAAATTGTGGTACATCTTCACAATGGAATATTACTCAGCAATGAAAAATAAGGAAATCATGAAATTTGCAGGTAGATGGTGGGACCTGGAAAGGATCAGGCTGAGTGAAGTATCCCAGAAGGAGAAAGACAAACATGGTATATACTCACTCATATAAACATACAACATAGGACAAAGCCACTCAAACCTGTGCATCTAAAGAAACTAAGCAAGAGAGAGGACCCTAACTAAAATGTCCAATCCCCATCCGGAAAGGCAAAGAGGATGAACATCAGAAGAAGAAGAAAACAGGAAACAACCTAGGAACCTACCACAGAGGGCCTCTGAAAGCCTCTGCCCTTCAGACTATCAAAGCAGATGCTGAGCCTGATGGGCAACTGTTGGGCAGAGTGAACGGAATTTTAGGTAAGAACTGGGAAACAGTAAGAGCTGGAGAGGACAGGGTCTCTACAAAGAGAGCAACAGAACAAGAAAATTTGAACACAGGGAACTTCCCAGAGACTCATACTCCATCCAAAGTCTATTCATAGAGATAACCCAGAACCCCTGCACAGATGTAGCCCAGGGCAGTTCAGAGTCCAGTTGGGTTACATAGTAATGTGAAGAGGGACTGCCTCTGACATAATCTGATTGGCCTGCTCTTTGATCACCCCCTCCGGGGGGAGAGCAGCCTTACCAGGCCATAGTAGAGGACAATGCAGCCACTTTTGATGTGAACTGATGGACTAAGATCAGAAAGGAGAGGAGAACCTCCCCTATCAGTGGACTTGGGATGTGGCATGCATGCAGAGGGAGGAGGGAGGGTGGAATTGGGAGAGGAGGAAGGAGAGGCTTATGGGGGGATGCAGAATGAATAAAGTGTAATTGATGAAAAATTTTAAAAAAAGCGAAAAAAATAATTTAAGAACCTTAAATGACTTTCAAAAGTGGAGGAAAACATGGAGTTAGTCAATTTACAGGGATTTTTTTTTTCTTCTTCCTGGACAAGCTTACCCGAGAATCTCTTAAAAGCCCTCAAATGCTGAGACTCATAACCAAACCTCGGGCAAAGTGCAGGGAATCATGAACAAATGGGGAGTTATGAAGATATGGAGAGGATGGGATCACCACGAGGACCAAATATATCTGAGCACAGTAGCCTTTCTGAGACTGATTCTCCAACCAAGGACCATGCATGGATGTAGCCTAGAACCCCTAATCAGATGTAGCGCATGGCAGCTCAGCATCCAAGTAGGTTACCCAAGTAAGGGGAACAAGGATTTTCTCTGACATGAACTCAGTGGCAGGCTCTTTGACCCGCCCCCTTTGTGGGAGTAGCTGCCTTGCTAGGCCACAGAGGAGGGAATTGCAGCCAGTCCTGATGAGACCTTATAGACTAGGTTCAGATGGAAGGGTGGGAGGACCTCCCCTATTAGTGGACTTAGAGAGAGGCATGTTGAGGAGATGAAGGAGGGAGGATGAGATTAGGAGGAAATGAGGGAAGGGGCTACAGATGGGATACAATGTAAATGACCCGTAATTAATATAAAAAAATGTTATAAAATAACAAAAATCAGAGATGTACCTGTCTTTGCCTTCCAAGTGCTGGGAGTAAAGTCATGGGCTCTCTTAGCTCCTGAAAACTGTTAATAACAAATTGAGATCTCAGATGGTAGATAATTTACACTGGTCAGAAATTTACAGAGACAGAGGCAGGCATATCTCTGTGTTTGAGACCACCCTGGTTTACAAAGTGAATTCAAGTACAGACAGGGCTACCATACATTCTAAGAGAAACCCTGCCTCAAGGAAAAAGAAAATAGCTCATAGGATTATAGAATGAGATCCGATGTCCTACTATGGCACCTGAAATGTTGTTGCTAGCCTCAACCCACCTCTTCAGGTTTTATTTTTAGAACTAAGTAACAGAAAAGCTTGCTCAGCATTCCATATGCATTTTGTTCCCTGGTTCTTCTCACTGGCTGAATCCCATGTCCTTTTCTCCTGTTTAAGATTCTGTCCCTCTACCTTCATTGCTTATCTCCAGGGTCCAGTCAAAGTTCTCCCCAGCTTTATAAGACATATTTCAATTGATTATCTTTTTTAGGTGTATAGATTTCATTATGTTTATCATATCTTATAGGTCTATATAAGTGAGTATATCCCATGTTTGTCTTTCTCCTTCTGGGATATTTCACTCAGAATGATCTTTTCTAGATCCCACCATTTGCCTGCAAATTTCATGATTTCCTCCTTTTTGATTGCTGAGTAGTATTCCATTGTATAAAAATACCACAATTTCTGTACCCATTCCACCGTTGATGGACATCTGGGTTGTTTCCAGGTTCTGGCTATTACAAATAGAGCTGCTATAAACATGGTTGAGCAAGTGTCCTTTTTGTGTACTTGAACAAACTTTGGGTATATACCTAGCAGTGGTATAGCTGGGTCTGGAGGAAGCACTATTCCTATTTGTCTTAGAAAGCGCCAGATAGCTTTCCAGAAAGATAATCAATTGAGCGGACATGGGGTAAGATGATCAATCCTCATTTAGAAAGACAGATGGGATATGCATTGAACGTATGACAGGAGTCTACTGAGTGCATCTGAAAGACTCTAACTAGCAGTGTTTTCAAAGCAAAGACTCATGACCAAACCTTTGGCAGAGTACAGGGAATCATAAGAAAGAAGGGGAGTTAGTCTGATGGGGAAAGGATAGGAGCTCCACAAGGACCAAATATATCTGGGCACAGGGTCTTTTCTGAGACTGACATTCAACCAAGGACCATGTATGGATATAACCTAGAACCTCCACTCAGATGTAGCCTGTGGTAGCTCAGTAACCAATTGGTTTCCCAAAGTGAGGGGAACAGGGACTATTTCTAACAGGAACTCGATGACTGGCTCTTTGGTCTCCCCACCCCCGAAGGGAGGAGCAGTCCTGTTAGGCCACAGAGGAGGGCTTTGCAGCCAGTCCTGAAGATACCTGATAAAACAGGATCAGATGAATGGGGAGGAGGTCCCCCCCATCAGTGGACTTGGAAAGGGGCACAGTGGAGATGAGGGAGGGAGGGAGGGAGGGACTGGGAGGGAATGAGGGATCGGGACACAGCTGGGATACAGAGTTAATACAATGTAACTGATAAAAAAAATAAAATAAAAAAAAAAACTTAAAAAAAAAAAAAGCTAAAAACAGGCTTTGTTTAGATGTATGGATTCATGCTTGTTAATTCATCTATGCTTGATGGAGTGAGGTCTAGAATGATTCTGTGAATAAATTTTCTGGAAGCTAGATCCCTAAAGCAGTAACAACACCAAGAAGGAACCAGGCCTCATCTCACAGACTGTTGTGTCTTTTCTAACACAGTATGCTACTAATCATAAAAGTGTGAGTTACCGATTTCATATGAAATGTTCTCTTACAGCAGGACAGATAGAGCTCTCTGGTACAAAAATCAAAAAGGGGTAATAAAGTTTACTTAGGTAAAAATTAGAAACAACCAATAAAGACCACAGTGCTATCCAAAAAAAAAAGACATATTTCAAACATGTAGGTTCCTGAAGAATATTTCAGTCACTTTGAACTGCAAAAGTATTATAGTCCTTAAGCAACAGGAGATTTGCTCTGTTTTATTTTTTTTCCGGTGTGTGTGTACATATACTTGCATACATGCATGTATAAACACATATCAGTGAGATTGCTGGAGTCAGGGAACAACTTCCTCTCCATCAAAATATTTTTTCTTTTTACAGATTTATTTATATATCTATTTATTTATTATGTATACAATATTCTGTCTGCATGTACACCTGTACACCAGTAGAGGGAACCTGCACACCAGAAGATCTCATCTAGATGGTCCTGAGCCCCCAGGTGGGTGCTGGGATTTGAAATCAGGAATTAAACCTCTGAGTCCTGGCTGCAGCCCCTCTACCATCGGTTTTTGGGATCCCCCTTGTAGTTATGTTAGTGTGGCAGGCAGTGTTGTCCCCTGAGCCATTTTGTCTGCCCCATTTTGTTTTTGACACTATTACTGTGTAGCCTAGGAAAGTCACTAACTCGTTTTGTAATCCAGGTTGACATCAAACTTTTGATCTTCTTTCCCTCTTTCACTTCAGTGCTAGGATTATAAATGTTGACAGCTGCAGTCAGTTTGATATTTGCCTTATTTATCTATTTATATATTCAGTGTAATATATATGGATATTTTGCCTCAAGATAGGTCTGTCCAGCATATGCAATCTGGCAACCTCAGAGGCAGGAAATGGTCTTAAATGGGACTATAGGTACAACTGTAAGCCACTGTATGCTGGGAATTAAACCTGGGTCCTCTGGAAGAGCATTAAGTATGGAGCACTCTCCAGACCAATATTGGCTTCTGTGTTATTTTGTTTCCTTGTTTGTTCATTTGTTTTTTGTTTGTTTTTAGAGACTGTTTCTCCACGTAGCCCTGGGAATTCTGGGCTCGATTTGTAGACCATGCTGGCCTTGACCTCACAGAGATCCACCTGTCACTGCCTGCCAGAGTGCTGGGATTAGAGGCATGTACCACCATGCCTGGCAGTTTCAAGTTATTTTAATCTTCCCCCTATGTCAAATCATGGACTTGAACCCTATCAGAGAATTCGACACTCTCCATTTTGGAGCCAGTAAGAGGATGCAGGCCTAAGAAGAATATGAACGTCCTCTATGGAAAAAAAAAAAAAAAAACCTTTCTGATCCTTATTATTTTAGAGACAAGGTCTCATTATGCAGTCCTCTCCAGCTTGAAATTGACTGTGTAAACCTCAGACTTAGAGATTGGCTATCCTCTGCCCCTCAACAGACTGGAGGTGTGTACTACTATGCCCTTTCCAGGAAGAACACAGTAAAAACGTTTGCTTACATGTACACGTGTCTGTGTGGATATATGCCATGTGTGTGCTGGTGTATATGGCGGCCAGAAAATGGTGTTGAATCCCACGAAACTGGAGTTTCAGGTTGCTGTGAGCTGCTCAGCTGTGGCTGAGAACAGACCTCAAGTTGTCTACAAGAACAGCAAGTGTTCCTCATCACTGAATTTTCTCTCTTAATGGGCTTCCATTCAAAACAAGAGTGTTAGAAGCTTCAGAATCAGCAGCTTGAGAGTGGCTTATGGATGATTTTTCCTGAGAAACTCTGCTTACTCCAAGGGCTTCTTAAATCTGCCTCTTGTTCATCTTCATCTTATAGACAGAGCAACCAAATCTCTGAGAAGCTAAAGCTCAAAGTTCTCAGAGCTGGTCGGGATATTTTGATGTTGGACCAGGTGCTGTGGTGCCCTTGGTATCCTAATCTTGAGGCCAAGCCCAAGTTTAGGGGCCTGCTGTGGAGAACAAGAGATGGCCATATTTACGGATCTCTAGTTTGCCTTGGAGAGAAATCATGATAGCATTGGGCAAAAGGTACTATCTTAGGAATTTAAGGGATGCTCGGGGGCTCTAGGGCAAAAAATGGCCACTATGTGCTAAGACTTGAAGCATAGAGGCAGGCAAGGAAACAAATACCATACCTTTGACCTTCCCTAAGTTTGTGTGAGGGGTAAGTGCTGCCAGCTCTAGCCTGCCAAGTTGCTGGGAGCAGAAGCTCCTCCACGGGGGAACCTGAGAATGGTGCGCATGCGTCAATTCTTTCGTCACAGTCACGTGGCCCAGGCATTCTGCTCGGTGCTTTCTATGATGGTGCCAGGCAACTGCACCCTCGACTGGCAGCCCTCTTGTTGATCCATACCCAGTGGGCAGCTCCAGGAGCTGGACCAAGAGGTCAGTGTAGGGCTGCTATTGCTGTGGGGCTCAGCCGCCTCTGCTGACTGTGAGGGCGGTGAGCCCAAACCTGGACGCTCTGCGGCCCCCAGTTCCAATGGGGGGGCCTTTGGAATCCACTGCCTGGGGCGGACCAGTGAGTGACAAGAATCAGGCAAAGAGACCTGCCCGACACCCATGGTGGGGGGCTGAGGAGCGGGAAGGCAAGAGCAGGGTTGTAGCAGGCTTCCATAGGGCAGGGTCAGGACTCTGACTGAGCATCCGTCTCGGGTGGAGATCCTAGAGCCCTGTGCCCTGGGACTGGCCAGTGGGGTAGAGGTGAACCTTCCTTTCAGTGCAAATCCCTGGGTGCCTCAGATGCAGAGTGATGAAATGTGTTCACTGCCTGCTTGTTCTCCCAGCCTAAACCTTCCTCCAAATCAGATATAGACCTAAGTCGCTCTCACACACCACAGTGTTGTGAGTCATTTTTCCTGGACGCCTTAGACTAAGGTTTGAGGAAACAGGCCTACAATGCTTTCTGAGCCAAGCAGGGTGGTATTCAGGGTCCTGTGTTTTCAGTAGGGCGATGATCCTCCTCCTGGCTCTTTCCACGTTGACCCCTCTGAGCTTTCTGTGCTCTTCTGGACTCACTGTTTAGTGCTTCTTGAAAACCCAAGTCAAATGTCCACCGTGGCTGCTATTTTTATTCATTGTTTGTAATGGGTTTTTTTTATTATTATTTATTATTTATTTTTTTTGTCGTTGCTTTTCTTTTCTTTTTTTCATTCTTTTTTTGGGGGGTTTAAGTTCTTTGGTGTTTGAACACCACTTTTTCTGGAGAGTGTGGTTTAGGAGGATAAGGTTGTTGATGATTAATTTTGTCCCGTAAAGCAACAGTCTGTTAAGAGATAGATGTAGGAGTATGGGACTATTAAAAAGACGTTTTTATTGTGAATAGTCTTGAAGTATTCCATTAAATTTTAACAGAACTGCACCTCAGTATGGCAACTCAATCACTCTACTGAGGCAGGAGGATTGCCATGGCTTGGCAGTCCAGCCAGAGCTACCCAGCAAGACCCTGTCTTGAAAGATAAGTGGTGTTAACAGCTGTTGATGCTTGAAGAAAACAGCCTGTCAGCCCTGTTTCTTATGTTCCAGGTGGAGCTGGAAATCCCCAAATAAGATGCAGCTCCAATAAGGTTCCTAGCTGCTCTAAACCATAGTTTTCCCCACGGGCCCTTAGTTTCTCCCCATAGGTGTCTTCTTTTCGGTTGCCATATGAAAACTACAAGTGAGATTAAGGAGGTCGAGCAAGGCAGTACTCTTCATTTCCATTAGGATCCTGTCGCCTGTGAATGTATAATTTTGAGGGAAACCCGCACTCTGCTCTGGAGATAGATACTTTTGAGAGGCTGGGGCTGAATGCAGTCTGAGGGGGCAGCAGGTTGTTGCTCTTTGCCAGTGCTACACTTGTGAGGAGATGGAAACTGAATAGTAGTGTTCCTTTTTTCATTGCCCTTCCTCGGGGCCATTTTTTTTTTTAAACGATGAAGACAAACAATTTTAGCCTTGATGAAATAAACTTTTTTGGGGGGAGTTTTTAAAGGAAGAGATAATAATAGATTATTGTCTCAAAATTGTTCCAGGTCAAGTTTCCATTGCTTTTCTTTTTTTCTTATTTGGAAATTAAATCATCCACTGGTTTCAGATTTTGCAGTATCTGCTGAAGTTAGTTAGGCTCTCACCTCATTTTGGGTATTGAATCTTTTAATGATATAGATTAATCAAAATGTCAGCATTGACTAACACATACAATCTTAGGGAGTCTCTCCTTGATCTAACCCTATGTTAGGACAGCTATCCCAAGAAAATCTGAAAGCAAGAGAATTTCATTATCCATGTTTAATGCTTTTGCTAGCTCATGAATATTTATGAATAGGGTATGATGCTTGATTCAATAGTTACCCTAATACAACAACTTCAGTTTTTGCTGGGTATTTTAATTGCTACATCACAATGAGCATTATTAAAACAGTAGGTCTTTTGTCTTTTCTTTGCATAATTCATTTATAAACTTCAGCACTGTTGGTTCTTTGAGATGCCATTTCTTGTGTATCCCACACTGAGGAGTAGCCAAGGCTATACAGTGAAACCCTGTCTCAAGCGAAATAATACAAAACAAAAACAAGATCAATCAAACAAAAAAACAACTAAAACAACTGTGGATTAACCTTAATTCAGAAATGATAAGAATATATCAAATAACAAATTCATAAATTCTTAGTGAGCTTTACCTATTAATGTATTTTATTTTAATTTGTCCATCATACATATATCTTCAGTTTAAAAAGTTGACCATTTTGCAAAAGAATGTATAGGAATTGTTGAATATTAATATTTATTATTGATTTATGTTTTAGTTAGGCAGTGGTTATTCCTAAATCAGAAACACCAAATCATATCACCACACAGTGTCTAGGATTTATTTAATTAACCTAGAGCACAATGCTAGGCAATGATTACTCCATTCTAAACCTCCAAACCCACATAGTTTCCTACCATTCAGATTTTACTCCTTATACTTTCTTTTAGTCATATCTTAAGTTCTGTTCATCTCTCCATGTGGTTCCAAGTTGTCTCCTGCTGACCACTGCTCCTACCCTTTGTCTTCGTTCCTTTCCCCTCTGGATCAGGATGTCCCACCCTAATGTCCCATTGCATAGCACTCTTCCTTTAGTAGAGTGCATGAGCTCCCATACCAAGGTGCAGTTCTGTTTAAAGTTTCTGGGATAGAGCAAGTCTATTCCCAATAAAAACAATTTTTTCCAATAGTCTAACATACTGCTACATCTATCTCTTAAACAGACTGTCGCCTTAGGGGATAAAATAAATCATCACCATCCTTATCCTCCTAAAGCACACGCTCCAGAAATGGTAGTCAAACACCACAGAACTCACACCTCGAAAAAAAATAAAAATAAAAAAGACAAAAAAAAGCAATAAACGATAAACAAAAACAGCAGCCACGGTGGACATTTGACTAATTTTTTCGAGAAGCAGTAAACAGTGAGTCCAGAGGAGCACAGAAGGCTCAGATGGGTCTCCATGGAAAGAGACAGGAGGAGGATCATCGCCCTACCAAAAACACAGGGCCCTGAATACCACCCTGCTTGGCTCAGAAAGCATTGTAGACCTGTTTCCTCAAACCTTAGTCTCAGGCGTCCAGAAAAAAAAAAAACAAAACAAAAGAAAACAAAACAAAAAAACGACTCACAACGCTGTGGAGTTTGAGAGCAACTTAGGCCTATGACTGATTTGGAGGAAGGTTTAGGCCTGGAGAACAAGCAGCCAGTGAGCACATCTCAGCACTCCGCGTCTGAGGCACCCAGGGCTTCAGACTGAAAGGCAGGTTCACTGCTACCCCACTGGACAGTCCCAGGGCACAGGGCTCTCTGACCTCCACCCGGGCTGCCCTCCCAGCCTCCCTGCCAGCATCTGGAAGACTGTGCTCAAGGCCAACCGGGAAGCTGGAGTGCTATTTCCAGGGATGCTCCGCCAGAGTCCTGACCCTGCCCTATGCAAGCCTACCACAACCCCGCTCCTGCCGCCCCGCCCCTCACCCCCCACCATGGGTTTCTGGCGTGTCTTTTGGGCTGACTCTTGTCACTCACTGGCCTGCCCCGGGCAGCAGCGGGTGACCAAGGCACCGCACAGGAACTGGGGGCCATGGCGCGTCCAGGTTTGGGCCCGTGGCCCTGGCAGGCAGCACAGGCGGCTGAGGCCCACAGCAGTAGCAGCCCTACACTGACCACTTGGAGCAGCTCCTGGCGCTGCCCACTGGGTAGGGATCAGCACCAAGAGGGCTGCCAGCTGAGGGGGCAGGGGCTGGGCATCCCGGTAACTGAGGAGAGCAAAGAGCCCGCCCCTGACTGAGGTCATGTCCAATCAACAACCTCTCCTCCCGAAGAACAAAAGAATTCTTCCCGCCGATTCGTCCGCGGGACCTGTCAGTCGGAGAGTGCTCGCCTAGCCCCTGTACAGAATGTCTGGGGCACGTGACTGTGACAGAAGACTTGGCGCATGTGCACCAGTCCCAGGTGTGCCCATGGGCGAGCTTTTGCCTCCTAGCACCCTGGCAGGCTCGAGGATCCCACCTTGGTACTCTCACCCGAGTAACCCTTTCTGTTTCGAGCTGGCAGCACTTGTCCTCTCGCACACACTTAGGGATTGTCAAAGCTAGGGCATTTGTTTTCTTCACAGCCTCTGTCTGTGCTTGGGGTCGACTCGAGTTCCCTGGTGAGGAGGATACTGAGGCGCCCAAGAGAGGCTGAACCAAGGTCACACAGACTTAAGACTCGGTGCTGATAGGGTCCTTGCCTCTTCTCGCTCCAGGATTAAAGAGGGTTTTCTAAGCGTTTCCCAACAGTGCCTCCCAAAGGTCCAGAGGCACAGCCTTCTGGCCTATCTCTTAACTTTTGCCCTCCTCTTCCCCATGTTAATTTTGCGTAGACTTAAATCTGCATGCGGCCCAAGTCTCAGCACACAGGGGCCCCCTTTTGCCCGAGAGCCCCGGAGCATCCCTTAAATTCCTAAGACACTTATCTTTTGCCCTATGCTCTCATGACTTGTCTCCACAGCAAACTAGAGTTCCCTGAATATGGCCATCCCTTGTTCTCCATAGTAGGCCCTGCAAAACCTGCACTCCCGGTGCAGGATCCGTACTGCTCCCTCCCCCAAAGTGACTCACAGACCACGGTTTGATGCAAAAGCAAGAGGCAGTTTATTCTGATTGCGATGGGGGTCGTCCCTTCAAAGCAGGAGACGACTCCGAGCATACAAAGCACAGAGTTTTTATTCCTAAAAAATCAGGCCTTTACATTGATTAGTTAGCAGAAAAGATAGCAGTTATGCGGTTGGCAGCTGTAGCGGGGAACTCACAGCTCCAAGGACAGTCCTCCCCTCTTCTCCCATCTCTCGGTTCTGTAGCAGGCCGCTTACAGCTTCAAGGACAGTCCTCCCCTAAATTGCCTGACTTGCTCTTTCTTTTTAGCTGGCCCTTATTCAAGGTCCAGTTGTTTTTCTTTCTAATTTGGGATGGTCCCATTTCTCATTCCCCCCTTCTTCTTTGGCATAATTTTAACCCTAAAATTACAGGCTAGATTCAGCCTGCATCTCTAATTGCTGATACTGCTGTCGAAGCATAAGGACCTGAACGGTACTGATCCGTTCTCTCACAAAATTGACTAGCTTATTAAGAATGCAGGGGCCAAGAGTTACAATCAGAAGAAGAATTAGCAAAGGGCCTAGCAAGGTGGAGATTAAAGTGGTCATTTATGGAGAGGAATTAAACCATCCTTCAAACCATCCTAGGCTTTGGGCTCATTCTCGCTTTCTCTTTTCTAAGCCCTCTTTGACCTTATCTAGGGTCTCAGTGACAACTCCAGTATGGTCGACATAGAAACAGCATCCTTCTTTTAGGGCCGTGCATAAACCTCCTTGTTGCAAAAACAATAAATCTAAGCCCCTTCTGTTTTGTAACACCATCTCTGATAATGACTGTAAGGAATCTTTGAGCTCTCTAATTGTGCTTTCTAATCTTTCTATGTCCTCATCAACAGCTGCCCTAAGCTCATTTAACCCGCTATGTCGGAGGGCTATAGCCGACCCTCCAGCTGCTGTCCCTACTGCTCCTAGCCCGACCCCAAGCATTATGGCTAAGGAAATTCCCAGGTCTCTTTTTGTTTGTATCAGCAGGTCCCCCACAGAGTCCCAGTATTGGAAGGGCTCTTCATACGGGTGATAGGTGACTCGGGGGATTACCTGGACCAGGACACAGTAGTCAGATGAAATGACAAGCACCTGAGTACTGACACAAGTAGTGATCCCTGTCACACAGGCCTACCATCCATCGATTGGTGGTATGAGGTACCCAGACAGACCTGCAACATCATAGGTTTGGTTGCATAAAAACTGATGACTGGGGGGAACTTTACCTACACAGAGTCCTTGCCCTGAAACGGCAGACAGGGAAAGTCTAGCCTCCCTTTGCGTCCAACGGCAGGCTGTTGCCTCTTGGGAGTTACTTATCTCATCTGTAAAGGCAATTTCTTTATAATATGGGGGAGCAATTCCAAAGCATAACCAACAAGACTCAGTAACCTTGGGGTTGGTATTATTTAGGGCCTGAGAGGCCCCCTGTGCTAGGGAAGTAATGTATGGTCCAGGAGGCTTAGGGGAAGAAGAATCTTTACCCATTTTTGAGTTAGGAGTCAGTGAGGGGGTTGCTGGACGTGGGGCTATAGTCTGGGGGTCCTCTTTCATTGGGGGAACCAGGTGAGGGCTAGCTTTATTTGGCCCTACTTCAACAGATGGAGCTGTTATTTTTAATTTGATGGTGAAAAGTAACCCATCATCATATCTTTCCTTATATATTCGTAGGCCCCAAGTGAACCCCGTCACCCAGTTAGTTGAAATCTGTTTTCCAGCGTCTGTGAACCGGTTTAGCAGGGGGTGGCACCAGGTGGTACATATTGGCTGATTAGTCCACCTATTGTTTGGTCCCCAGTCTGGGGGCTGGGCATGACTGTAATTAGCTTTAACAACAATGTAATCCCAACTGGAGGTAGGCTTCCAGGAAGTATCGCCAGTGGTTTCACACCTCCAATTCTTGCAGTAGAAGTCATTTTTCCCCCACATTTGTTTACCATTTTAGGTTGTTGATGGGGACCTGGACATACATAAAAGGTTAGGACTCGCAGCATACTGCGGTGGTTGGTGGTCCCGCAGCCCCCCCCCAGGGATCTAAGCCCCTTCTCTCACTAAAAGACCCACATCTATGGTCCCCAGGAACCACGTTGGGGTCTAGGTGGCTTTGCAAATCCCAGTTAGCAGGTGCTCCTAGAGCCATTTTGCAAAGGTCAGGGTACAAGTCCGGCCACCATGTGAAGGGTGGGGCTATCTTTGAAACAGACCAAATTATAATATGTCTCTGATTAGTTACTTCCCAAGTCAAAAGTGTGGGCTGGTGAAGACTGGAGCCCAAGCAAGTATTGTAAGTGCTTAACAGAGCCAAAAGCACCAGCAGTTTGTGGCTATCACCCACGGCTAACATTCTTAACAAGTTTAAGTTTTAAGGGTTTGTCACTGGGCTGGATTTTCCAGTCAGAAGTGGAGTCCTCTGGAGCGGGTTTGACGTGTGATGCGTGGATCCAAGCAGCAATGCCTTCTACCTTCACAGCCATTGGGGTGGTGAGCAGGATGCAGTAAGGACCTTTCCACTGGGGTTCCAAATTTTGACTACGGTGTCGCCGTATATAAACCAAGTCTCCAACTTGGAACTGATGTGGCACCTCTAAGGATCCTGGCGCATATGCACTGCCAACCTTGTTCCAGATTTCTTTTTGAATAAGCTGCAGTCCCTTTAACCTGGACAACAAGTCAGAGTTACCACTAGTTATGTCAAGAGGGTCTCCCAGGAGATTCAAGGGAGCAGGAACTCCATACAATAGTTCAAAAGGCGTGAGATTCAACAAGGAAGGAGTATTCCTGACCCTAAAAAGAGCCAGAGGGAGGAGTACCACCCAGTCACCTCCAGTCTCCATGGTCAATTTAGTAAGGGTCTCTTTTAGAGTTCTATTTATGCTTTTCACCTGTCCTGAACTTTGGGGTCTATATGCACAATGTAATTTCCAATTAGTCCCCAAAAATCTGGCCACCTCCTGACTTACCTGAGCAACGAAGGCCGGCCCATTGTCTGACCCGATTACCTTTGGTACTCCAAACTGGGGAAAAATGTCTTCCAAAATCTTCTTGGCTACAACCAGAGCAGTCTCTTTCTTAGTGGGAAAAGCTTCCACCCATCCTGAGAAGGTATCTACAAAGACTAGAAGATATTTATTTCCATACCTGGCCGGCTTGATCTTGGTAAAGTCCACTTCCCAATGCATTCCAGGTCTAGTTCCCCTTAACCGTTTTCCTGAGCTTTGGAAATTCTTTCCTACGTTTACCTTTTGGCAAGTTATACATGTCTGAGTCACTTTTTCGGTTAGAGCAGTGAGGTTTAGTATTCGGTAAGGAGATTGGAGAACAATTTCAGTCAATTTCCTTGCCCCTAAATGAGTCCATTGATGCATTTGCGCTATTAGTCTCTTAGCATCTTCCTGTGGCAAAATGACCTTACCTTTGGAGTCAATCCATGCTCCCACATTAGCATCGAATGTCCCTTGTTTTCTCTGTATTTGCTCCAGGTCATCCTCTGAGTATTTTAGCTGTTCCTTCTCTGGCAATTCAGTAGTTAATATCATTGGAGCAGGACTTCCTCTAGCAGCTGCTTTAGCCTCCTGATCAGCCATGTTATTTCCCTTTGCTGCCTTGGAATTTCCCTTCTGATGTCCCAGGCAGTGAATTATGCTTACCTTGGTGGGCAGTAGTAAGGCATTGAGCAAGGCCAAGATTTCATTTTTATTTTTAATTTCTTTACCGGCTGACGTCAATAGGCCTCTCTGCTGGTAGATGGCCCCGTGCACATGGGCCGTAGCAAAGGCATACCTGCTGTCAGTGTAGATGTTTATCTTTTTGTCTTGCCCCAAAGTTAATGCTTGAGTTAAGGCAATTAGTTCTGCTTTTTGAGCAGAGGTGCCTTCAGGCAGCGCTTGGGCCCATATTACCTTGTGTCCATCCACCACCGCTGCTCCCGCTTTTCTTTTTCCATTTTCCAAAAAGCTACTCCCAACTGTGTAATATATCACCTCAGCATCTGGCAGAGGCTGGTCTTTTAAGTCCTTTCGCCATCCCTGTTCTTCCGCCAACACCTGCAAGCAATCATGCTCTGGGGGCTGAATCTCTGGATCTGGTAACAGGGTGGCAGGGTTTAGCCCCGTTGCTGGGGCAAAAGTAATCCTGTCATTATTCAAAAGCAAAGTTTGATAATGAGTCATGCGCGCATTCGTGAGCCAGCGATCAGGTGGCTATCTGACAACACTCTCAAGGGCATGAGGGGCATAAACAGTAAGATCTTGTCCCAAGGTCAGCTTGTCAGCATCCTTTACCAATGCGGTGACTGCTGCTATTATCCGAAGGCAGGTCGGCCATCCTGCTGCTACTGGATCAAGCTTTTTAGATAGATAAGCTACCGGTCTCTTCCAGGGTCCAATCTTTTGAATTAACAACCCTTTAGCCATTCCCTGGTTCTCGGCCACATAGAGATGAAAAGGTTTAGTGACATCAGGAAGTCCCAAGGCTGGAGCTGACATTAAAGCCTGTTTAATATTATCAAATGCAGCCTGTTCATCTTTTCCCCAGGAAAAAGTGTCATTGCCCTTTGTAAGGGCATACAGAGGGTCTGCCATTTCAGCGAACCCAGGAATCCATAATCGGCAAAACCCCGCTGTACCAAGAAATTCCCTCAGTTGTTTTGTAGTTCGTGGAGGGGGAATATGAAACAGTCTCTTTTCTAGCCTCCAATAACCATCTTTTTCCTTCCTTTAGTATATACCCCAGGTAACTGACCTGTTTCCGGCATATCTGGGCCTTCTTTGCTGATGCTCTATAGCCGAGTTCACCCAATTCTTGTAAAAGTTGGCCAGTGGCTTTGAGACAGGTTTTCTGACAATCTGCAGCTAGTAAGATGTCATCCACGTACTGGAGAAGAGTTACCTGAGTATTTGTGGCCCGGAAGTGTGCCAGGTCTCGGTGCAGGGCTTCATCAAATATGGTAGGAGAATTCTTAAATCCTTGGGGAAGTCGAGTCCATGTTAGTTGGCCCGAGACCCCGGAGTCGGGATCTTTCCATTCAAAAGTGAAAATGTCTTGGCTGGCAGGGCTAAGTTGAAGACAAAAGAATGCATCTTTAAGGTCTAGAACAGTATACCAGGCTCTGTCAGGGGGAAGGGAGCTCAGCAGGTTATACGGGTTGGGGACTGTTGGATGTAAGTCCATAACCTGTTTGTTAACTTCCCTCAGGTCTTGCACAGGCCGATAATCGTTGCTCCCAGGCTTTTGGACCGGCAGTAATGGAGTATTCCAAGCAGATTGACACCTTTTCAAAACCCCTAGGTCAAGGAGTCACTGTATATGAGGGCGAATCCCATCATGGGCTTCCTTAGACATTGGATACTGCCGCACTGCAACTGGGGCTGCCTGAGGTTTTAGCTCTATCTGGACTGGCGGTTGCTTTCTTGCTTTCCCTAAGCCAGCTGTTTCAACCCAGGCCTCAGGGTATTCTTTTACCCACCAGTCAATGTCTTTTTCCCCCTCTTTTAAATTTTTAAATAGCCGGTATTCATCTTCCAAGTGAATTGTAAGCACGTGAATAGGATCCCCTCTTTTATCTGTAACCTGTGGGCCTTCTGGGATAAAATAGATGTGGGCTCCTATTTTGGTCAGAATATCCCGTCCCAGCAATGGGTATGGGCAGTCAGGCATGACTAAGAACGAGTGGGATACCCGGCCCACTCCAAGGTCCACTGTTCTTCGGGTAGTCCATGTATATTGCTTACATCCAGTGGCCCCTTGAACCCATGATTTTGTTTTTCTTTCTTAGCCCCTGAGTCTTGCAACAGAACTGAATGCTGAGCGCCAGTATCCACTAGAAAATGGACTGGCTTCCCCTCCACCTTGAGGGTTACCCTGGGTTCGGGGAGGGGAACCGAACCCCGTCCTCCCTAATCGCTGTCATTGTTTAAGGTCAGGACCCTGGTCCCTGTGGCTCGAGAATTCAGCTGCTTCTTCTTCCTTTTGGGGCAATCCCTCCTCCAGTGTCCCGTCTCCTTGCAGTAGGCACACTGGTCCTTAGACAAAGGGCCCTTACGGTTGCCAGGAACTCTCTCCCTTTCAGAACGACTTTCCTGAACTACGGTGGCCAGAAGAATCTTAGTCAATTTTTTATCCTGCCTCTTGTCTCTCTCTCTCTCTCTTATCTCCTGTTCTTTCTGTTTCCTTTCTTCTTTTTCTTCTTCTGTTTCTCGACTATAGAAGACTTTCTCTGCTACTTGCACTAAATCCTTCAACGACTTATCCTGCAGACCTTCTAATTTCTGAAGTTTCCTACGAATATCCCTAACTGACTGATCTATGAAAGATACAGCCACTGTTGCCCTGTGCTCATCTGAAGCAGGGTCATAGTGAGTAAACCAGCGGAATGCATCCATCAGCCATTCTAAGTAGGCTGCAGCAGATTCCTCCGGCCCCTGGACCACTTCTCTTACCTTAGTCAAATTGGTGGGTCTTCGAGCAGCCCCACGGAGACCCGCCATTAGAGTCTGGCAGTAAACCTTCAAGTGCTGCCTACCCTCTGGTGTATTGTAATCCCAATCAGGACGAGAGAGAGGAAACCCATTATTAATCTCGTCGGGGAGAACTTTAGGCTTCCCATCCGCCCCCAGGACATTCTTCCTTGCTTCTAGAAGAACTCGTCCCCTCTCCTCGGTAGTCAGGAGTGTCTGTAAAAGCTGTTGGCAATCATCCCAAGTGGGCTGGTGAGAGAAAAGGACAGATTCAAACAAGTCAGTCAAGGCTTGGGGGTTCTCAGAAAAAGGGGGATTGTGAGCCTTCCAATTGTAGAGATCAGCTGTGGAAAAAGGCCAGTACTGAAAGGGGTACTGAGAATCAGTCTCAGAAAGGCCCCTGTGCCCAGATATATTTGGTCCTTGGGGTGATCCCATCCTCTCCATGTCTTAATAACTTCCCTCAGAGACCACCAGGAGACGACTCGATGCAATTGCAAGAGAGCTTTATTACGAGAGCGATCGAACTCGGGACCCAAGTCTCACTGGCTCAGCAGTAGAGCAGTGGGACCCCGAGCTCTGAGTGAACAGGATTTTTAAAGGGAAAGTCTGTGATAAGGGGGTTTCCATGGCAGCAAGCAGGGGGGCACAAGCCTTGGCGTTACAGAATTTGGTGAAGTTTAGCAGGGCAGGTTGACCTTTTCTGAGGCACACAATCACAATGGCTAAGGCATATAATTACAATGGCTATTTTTCTAAACCATATCTGAAACATTGGGGAGAATTTTCCCACCCAATTTTTAACCGATTCCCATTGATTATTGCCAGGGAGTTTGTCTCTATTTTCTATGAAGCATTTATTTTATTATATTTCCTGCAGGCTGTTGCTAGGAGAGTTAACTTTGTTTTCTGCCAGGTGTACACTCTGTGATATTTCCTGGTACCTGAATTCAGTTCCCAGTCAAAATCTTTATTTCAAAATGGAGTTATATTCTGGCTAAATTAAACTCTTCAGCAGCAGGTGATGGATGCAATGAGGGTGGGGATTGACTGTGTGATGTTGTTAAGCTATGGATCTATTTGGAGGATGTCCAATCAAGGCAATTAGAAAACACCTGAATATAGTGTGCAACTCAAAGCTACTTCTTATTTATGATTTTGAATACCAAGGAGAGGGAAAAATAGATGATATATATAGGACTGTAAGAAAACACACTGGTCTGACGGTCAAGATTCCCAACATTTGATGCTTTCTGTGACTTGGGTCAACCTATTTAATACTTTGCCCAGCATAGTTACTATAGGGTCTCTCAGGTGGCATGGTGGCTCACACCTGTAATCCCAGCATTGACTAGGTAAGAGGATCAGTTCAATGCCAGCTTCAACCACATGTATGAGTTCCTGTCTCAAAATAAATAACAGCAAGATCAAGAACAACTGAAAGCAACCTGTGTAAATATCCAACCTCTGTATAGATACTTAGAGATTTTGCTATTAGACACAGTTCTAATTTGTTATTATAAATAGCTCAAATACTCAAAGCACATGCTGTTGCACACACTGAATAACGCAAAGCTGCTGTGAGGAGCAGCATTCTTAAACAGCATCGCTGTGGTACAACAGGGCTTACACGAGGAAGCTGGTCCTCATCTACTTTTGCAGCAAGTGGCATGACCTTGACAAACTCCAGCCCTGTAGCAGAAGACCATCTAAACCTCTATAGTTCTCTTTCAGATTTATTTATTTTAAAAGATATATCTTATTGTTAATTATGTGTATGTGTGTATGTGTGCATAAGCATTTGTGCACCTGTTAGTGCATGTGCCTGTGCAGTTCAGCAGGGATCATCAGATACCCTGGAGCTGGCATTATTGAGAGTGTGAACATCCTATTATGTGTGGCGGGAAATGAACTTGTGAGCCCCACAAGAGTGATACATGTTTTTAACCATTGACCTATCTTTCCAGGTTCTGTTAAATTTTTTTTTGTTTTGTTTTTGTTCTTTGAGATATGGTCTAATGTCTCTCAGGGAGAAATTGAAGTTGCTATGAAGCACAAACTGGCCTTGAACTCCTAATCCTCTTCACTCCACTTCTGAAGTCCTGGGATTGCTGATGTGTATCATCGTACTTGGTATCTTTCTGCAGTTTATAAATGTAATTGCAAATCCATGTTCAGTGAAACTCTGTAATATAGGGTTACTATGATGTACAGGAGACAGAAACACAGGAGTCTAAATGAACCTATCCATCTTCGCTTGCACACTTTCCACTGTAATGGGTGTCATGTATCACTCATGTATCTGTTGTCTGTTGTTCTCTGGAGATCACAGTGGATATTCACAGCAGTTTGACCTCAATTGCACAGTTACTGAAAGTTTTTTCTCTTATGTTTACCCTCAACATAGTAGCTCAACAAAAGAAAAAAAAAAACATTAACTGTCTAGTGGACACCCTTCTGGTAGAATGCTCACTTCCTGTTCAAGAGAACGACTGGTGGTCAATAGATGTTGGAAGACACTGGGAAGCATATCCTCAAGGAACTTCTATTTCAGAAGGTAAAATCTGTCAACATGAGAAAGTTAGTGATCAATGCTGTCTCAGTTTGGGTTTTATTGCTGTGAAGAGACACCATGTGCGTGGCAATTCTTATAAAGGAAAACATTTAATTGGGGCTGGCTTACAATTTCAGAGGTTTAGCCCATTATATTAATGGTGGAAAGTATGGCAGTGTGCAGGCAGACGTGGTGCTGGAGAAGTTGCTGAGCATTCTTAATTTTGATCCACAAGCAGCAAAGAGGAGACTGGACTCCACACTGGGTTTGAGCTTGAGCACAGGAGACCTGAAAGCCCACCCTCACAGTGACACACTTCCTCCAACAAAACCACACTTTCTCTAACAGGGCCACACCTCCTAATAGTGCCACTCCCCTCGGGTCAAGCATTCAAACACAGGATTCTATGTGAGCCATACCTATTCAAACCACCACAAAGACCAAGTCCTATGGAATCAAGAGCTACAAGGTAGTTGCAAATGTTTTTGGATTGTAAAAGTGGAACCTGGGACTGGCTGGGCAGGGAACAGACTTCCATAGGAGTCTCAGAGCATGATTCATGGATGAAGTGCATCTCTGAAGAAATTTAGCGCAAATAAAGAGAAAACTGGCTTTTGGTACTAATATGGAAAAGCCTGATCAATGTGAAGAAAGAAAGCAAGGACTGGGGATACCCATCCCCTTCCTTTTGCTTCATATATTAGACTTCATCCTTCAACTCCAGCTAGATAGCTATAAATTAACAGAGTAGCCAGTCGCGCTCCACACCATTTGTTGAGGGAATGTTTTATACTCTCTCACATCTGTAAGGGAAGAGAAGGGAATTGTAGTACTTATAGAAGAAAAATGAAAACATTGAAAAGAAATGTGTTACTTTTCTTTCTACCCCCTCACTTTTTGACCAAATTACTTGGCTGGAAAGTGTTAGAAGGCGTGAGAGCATGTTAGGGGGTGAGGAAAATGTATTCTGTGTAGGGCCAGAAAGTGCGATTTAGTGTACAACAGCCAAAAGTTTAGATGAGCCCTGCACATCAAGCAAAGTCTGACATGAGGGACCAGTTCCCACAAGGTGGGTGGCATATATGCACATACAGGTCCAAAAAAAGTGTGTCAGTGCCCAGATCAGATGACAGAGACATTTATATGTGGGATGTATTTGTCCCTTTTGCTATAAGACAATGAGGCAATAAGGCAATGGGGCTGGGAAAATTTAAAGAACATACATTTCCTTAGCTATGGTCCTGGAAGTCCAAGTGCATGGACTTGGCTTTTCTGTTCAGTTCTAGGGTAGCTTTCTGGCTATACCTGAAAATGGTAGACAGTATAGTAGGAGCACATATAGAAAGCCAGTTTTTCTCTGTGGACTAGAGCCCACTCTCAAGGGGATGAACCAGGATTCCATGGTAACGTCTTTAATCCCTCCTAAGGGCATGACACAATGACATATTGACCTTTTACAAGACTCCCATCTCTTAAACATTCCACCTCTCTTTAAAACCACCACATTGAGACCAGGCTTCCAACATGTGGTTCTTTGGGATAATACTTGTTCCATACCAAAACCAAGGCAAGGAGAAGGCATCAGAGCCTGGGAAGAGTTTCTTAGGTCTGTGACGCCTCTATTGAACAACAACAATTTTTTAAATTCCTACCTCTGTTTCAAACTTTCAAAAGTTGATAAAATTTTGTACAACCACACTGGAAATCGATCTGGCGCTTTCTCAGACAACTAGGAATAGTGCTTCCTCAAGATCCAGCCATACCACTCCTAGGCATAAGGACGTTTGCTCAACCATGTTTGTAGCAGCTTTATTTGTAATAGCCAGATGCTGGAAACAGCCCAATTGCCCCTCAACTGAAGAATGAGTGCAGAAATTGTGGTACATTTACACAATGGAATATTACTCAACAATGAAAAAATAAGGAAATCATGAAATTTACAGGTAAATTGTGGGACCTGGAAAGGATCATCCTGAGTGAGCTGTCCCAGAAGCAGAAAGACACATACAGTATATACTCACTCATATAGACATGTAATATAGGATAAACCTGTTAAAATCTGTACATCTAAAGAAACTAATCAAGAGAGAGGACCCTGACTATAGTGCTCAATCCCCATCCCGAAAAGCAAAGAGGAAGGACATCAGAAGAAGAAGAAAAAGGAAACAAGCGAAAAACCCGCCATGGAGGGCCTGTGAAAGGCTCTGCCCTGCAGACTATCAAAGCAGACACTGAGACTTATGTCCAACTGTTGGGCAATATGCATGGTATCTTATGTAAGAACTGGGAAACAGTAAGATCTGGAGAGGACAGGAACTCCACAAGGAGAGCAACAGAACCAGAAAATTTGAACACAGGGGTCTTCCCAGAGACTCATGTCCAAACAAGTACCATGCATGGAGATAACCTAGAACCCCTGGCCAGATGTAGCCCATGGCAGTTTAGTGTCCAAGTGGGTTATATAGTAATGGGAAGAGGGATTGCCTCTGACATAATCTGAATGGCCTGTTCTTTGATCACCTCCCCCTGCGGGGGGAATATTCTTACCAGGCCACAGAAGATATCAATGCAGCCACTCCTGATGAGATCTGATAGACTAAGTTCAGAAGGAAGGAGAAGAGGACCTACCCTATCAGGAGAATTGGGGAGGGGCATGTGTGAAGAAGGGGATGGGAGGGTGGGACTGGGTGGGGAGGAGGTAGGGGCTTATGGGGGGTTACAAAGTGAATAAAGTGAAATTAAAAAAATAAAAGAGTTGATACAATCTCTCTCTCTTTATATATATACTAGTTTTTCAAAACAGGATTTCTCTGTGTAGCCTTGGCTATCCTAGAACTCACTCTGTGCAGGAGTCTGCTCTCTAACTCAGAGATCAGCCTGCCTCTGCCTCCCAGCTGCTCAGATTAAAGGCATGTACAATCACTGCCCAGGATATATATTATATATATATTATATATTTATATATAGTATATATATTTATACATATATATTATTATATATTAAAACATTCACAGGTGTTTTAGTTGTCCAGTGCATTATTTATAAGCACTCTGAGTTGCAATTTCATGTCCATCAGTGTGTTATTATTCTCTACATGGCAGTGTTCACTCTCCTACAGTTGTTGTCTGGGGTATTTGCCTTTGCAATTTCTGTTCAAAAGATGTTTTGGCCACATTGTTAGAACTTCAGCAGTTATTAATCATGAGAGCACCTGTTAGAACCACAACAAAAAGAAGCTGAATACTTGTTCATCATACTGAGGATACAATAAGTCCATTTGATTTGTACCTATTGAGTCAGTACAGAGTGATACAAGCCAAGAAGGTACAGACAGACTGATACTTGCCCGACAGAGTTGAGTTGAGCAAGGCATACAGACCTCAGAACCAAACATGGCAGGGTCAGGGTGAAGAGTACAGGCATAGCCTGGCTGTCTGAGTTTGCTTTCTGTTGCTGTGAATAAACAAAATGACCAAAAGGTGCTTAGTGGAGAAAAGGGTTATCTGGCTTACACTTCTGTGTTATATTCCAGCCTTGAGGGAAGTCAAAGGAGGATGCAGAAGGCAGGAACTGAAGCAGAGACAGCAGAGGAATACTGCTTACTGGTCCACATGTCAGCTGAGGTTCAATCATCTTTCTTATACAGTTTCAAGTTCTCTAGCCTGAGGATCATTCCAAAGGCCCACAGTGGACTATGCCATCCTACATCAACTAGAAATCAAGAAAAATGTCCCACAGAAATGCCCACAGTCCAACCTGATGGCAATTCCTCGGTTGAGACTCCCTCTTGTTAGGTGTGTGAAGTTGAGAGCCAAGATGAACCATCACACACAGTTATGGACTTGGGGTCCTTTTTAAAATCTGGATTTTAAAAGCTTGTTCCCAGATGAAAATGTGAACATATTTGCTGTGTGTATCTCCCTCATATGAGTTGGAAGATTCATGAAATTCCAAATATGTTCAGTAATATTTGTGTCTCTTTTGATTTCTCACTCAGATATTTCTTAAGCAATTGTACTCTTTGAGATGAAATTAGTTATTAGCCACAGATTTAAAAAAATGTTTTCAGTAGGAGGCAGGTACCCCTTTGAAGGTCCTGGTGCTCTGATCAGTGCCCACCTGAGGGCTTCTGGGAGTGCTGGTTGCCAGTGGCTCCTTAGCCACCCATGCAGAATCTTGTTCCACCATGGGAGTGATATGGCTTGCAGCTAATAAATAAGTAGTGCAGGTTATAAGGTTTGGGCTCTTACTCAGGGTGAAGGGACAATTATGTGATGTGTATGTGCCCATGATCTCCCTAGCGGAGGCTGGAGGGAGACTTCCTTAGTGTTCATCAAGGCCTAGCCACACTCCTCCCCACACCTCACTCTCCTGCTTCCTTTCCCTTCAGATATATTTGGGAGATCTCCCTCAACCTCTTCTATCAGACACCCTGCAGCAGACTCTGGTGTTCTAGAAAGCTGGCCTGGAACACGTGGCATAACAAACGAGATCCTGTTGATGTTGGGTTTGTAAGTGGGTAGGTGTGACATGTGTGAGGCATCTAATGGCTCAGATGTAACAACATGAGCTTCAGCAGCCATGGTGACCTTCTAATGGCATCTTGAAAGATCGTTTGTGGCTTTTGGGCTTCTGTTGTTAGGCCAGCCCAACTCATATCTCAATCTGAAAATTAATTTTGCCACTAACCCAGACATTTATATAACCTATATCTTTACTGAAATGTGGCGGAGCTGAAAGAGAGTGAAGAAGGGAGGGAGAGAGAGAGAGAGAGAGGAAGAAGAAGAAGAAGAAGAAGTAGAAGAAGAAGAAGAGAGAATATTATGAAGACAAGTAAGAAAACTTGATTTGCCTTATCAAGGTATAAAATTTATGTAGCACACTGTGCTCTGTGTCTTTAAAAAGTACATTTAAATTAAAACCATTACATTACACTTATTTTTTTTTTTAAGTTAGGGTTTCTCTGTGTAGCTCTGGCTGTCCTGAAACTCACTCTGTAGACTAGATCCACCTGCCTCTGCCTCCTGAATGCTGGGATTAAAGGTGAGTGCCACCATTGCTGGGCTAAAAGCATTACAATACTGATGTTGAAAATATGCCTCTATTTATCTTTGCCTTTCACAACACATAGTATACTTAATGTGCTCACAACTTCGTGCACCCTCTCCCTGAACCTACACAACATGTGGTGTACTTCTCTGTATACTGGTTTTTATGCCCGAATTAATAGATTACGGTAATAGGAAGACATAGTAAAAAAGGCTGGACTTTCCAAATCAAGATGTCACAGAGTTGTACTCACTCCAGCTCCAAAGACAGAAACTATTCTTTGCCTCCTCTTGGTTGGGTGGCTAGAGCATTTATTAGCTATGGTCAGGTCTCTGTCTGCATCACCTTGCTATGACCTTTCTTTCTCTGTGTAAATGGTGGCTTGAATGAGACTGGCCCCCAGAGGCTCATGTATTTGAATGCTTGTTTTGAAATTAGTGGAACTGTTTTGGGAAGAATTAGAAGGTGTGGCCTTGCTGGAGAATGTGTTTCACTGGCAGGGGGCAGGGAGTTGGAGGGGGATTTAGGGCTTCAAAAGCTAATGTCATTCTCAGTTAGCTCTCTGTGATTCCTGATTCTGGATTAGATGTAAACCCTCAACTACTGCTCCAGGGACATGTGTGCCTGCTTGCTGCCATGGTCTAATCATAATCCTCTGGAACTGTGAGCTCACATTAAATGCTTTCTTTTATGTGTTGCCTGGTCATGGAGTTTTGCTGCAGCAATAAAAAAGTGACTAGGAAAACGTATATCTTATATTTTGTGTCTCAGATTTCCTTCTGCCTCAGTTACAACAACACCTGCCATGGGATTTAGAGGTCATAGAACAATCCAGTATTATCCTTTTCCTTCCTTCCTTCCTTCTTTTCTTCCTTCCTTCCTTTCTTCCATTTTTTTTCCTGGAGACAGGGTTTTTCTGTGTAGCCTTGGGTGTCCTGGACTTAATTTGTAGACCAGGCTGGCCTCAAACTCAGAGATCCACCTACCTCTGCCTTCCCCAATGATTTTCCTCTTTCAAGATCTGTAGCATGAGCACATCCACCAGGCTCTTTGACATAAGTTCTTGGCATTGGCTATGAACATCTTTTGGGGAGTCACTTCAAAGTGTGTGTGTGTGTGTCTGTGTGTGTGTGATGACACTAAGAGAATAAGGGATTTACATAATTGAAGAATAAAATAGAGGTGGGGTAGAGAGGTGACTCAGTATAAGCATGAAGAGCAGTGTTTGCATTCCTAGAACCCACATAAAAGCTGGGAAGGCCTGGTGCCAACATTTAATCCCACTCCTCAGGAACCAGAGATATGGGATACACTGAGCAAGCTCTTTAGTAGACAATTTGGAATATCTGCTCTTCATGGTCAGTGAGCAACCCTGCCTCAATTAAAGGTGATCAGGCTCACCTTCACACTGTCACATGTAAGCACATGCAGATTCTCACACATATACACACATACTCATATGATCCCATACACACAATCAGAGAAAAACAGAGAAGAGGAAAGTTGGCATTCCTGTAAGTCCAGCACTTGAGAGATGAAGGCAGGAGGAAACCAAAGTTTCAATCCAGGCTACACCGGAAGGGTGGTTCAAACAAAACCATATAACACAACACCTTTCCCCTCTTCCGAAAAAAAAAAAAAAAAAAAAAAAAAAAAAAAAAAAAAAAAAAAAAAAACAAAGAAAGAAAACAAGACAAAAAAGACTAGCCAGGGGGTAGTGGTGCATGCCTTTAATTCCAGCACTCAGGAGGGAGAGGCAGACTGTTCTCTGAGTTTGAGACCAGTCTGGTCTACATAGTAAGGTCCTGGACAGCCAGGAGTACACAGAGAAACTCTGTCTAGACAAAGGGAACAAACAAAGAAACCAAAACCTACAAAACCCCGAAATCTGATCAGGGCAGTACTTGCACACATGTACTCACATGTCAGGGTGAATATAGGGGCTCACACTAGGAGCACCTATATTCACACTAACTTTAGGATGTTCTTGACATAATTTTGCCAAGCACTAAGGTCCCATGATGATACAGTACATGGAAGCATGTCCTTGGCTGTTGAGTCAACTAGTCAGCAATATGACACCCAATGCCAGTGTGACTTTGTGCCAGACTGCACTCTTCACATTGAGTGACTGTTGTATGGTGGCATAGGACTCAGTGAGACCTGGGTTTCTCATGAACCTCAAAGCCCTGTGTGAGGCAAATTTACCTATAGTTACTATCACCTATAATTTTACCTATAGGTAAATTGTATTACCTATAGTGAGTTTCCATTTGTACTATGGTAAAGGGTGTATCTGAGGGACTATTGGCAGCCAGTACCAGAAAGTGCTGTGGACCTTTAATTAGTTGATGTCTGTTTCTAAGTTAGATACTTGTAGCTGAAGAAGGAAAATGACGGAAGTTTTTGAAAGAGCTTTATCATTTGAAAGGTACAGATATTTTAACATGTTTGAAATACTAAGGTTTAGAAAGTCCCACAGATTGGTGGACATACTTCACTTCGTGGATCTTTGAAGGTGCTTAAAGGAAACAAACCAAAAATATTAATATCTTACCAAGCATAATTAGCTATAATTAAATAATATGATTTCTAAAGCAGGTTCACTAAATCACTTCAAATAGTTCTATTTCAAGCACAGATTATCCCCTTAGGGTCTATGATTGTAGCCCAGTGGTAGAACATGTACCAGGCCTTGAGTCCAATATTTAGTGGACCAATCTGTGTGCAACCTAGCATTGTGTGTTTCATCCAATTGTTTCTGAAGAGTTGATGAAAAACATGCAGGCCACTTTTGGGGCCAATCCACAGTGCGTAGGCAAGTTACAGCCCCATGATATTTGACACTTTGGAGAGCTATTTATCATGTCCTAAAGGACTATCATTTTCTCCTCTGTTTATTTTTGGCTCCTATGGTCCCTTTCCTGAGTCATCATTCCTAACTATGCCTTTGGCTGCTTGCACAAGGGAGCATCCACTTAACTATAGCACCTTCAGGTATGGCAGGTGTCCTTCAATGAGTCTCAGAGATTTCCTGGTTCAGCCTTCCTTATCTAGAATTTCATCCTGAACTTGACCTTTGACCCAGAAGCCCTAAGGGAGAAGTTGAGTTTTTCCTGAACGTTTTCTGTTGTTGTTTCATTATAATTCATTCTGCATGTCAGCAGCTATCAACAAGAGGGACATAGAAATCAGTGTGGAAAGAGGATGTTACTTTGCCAATTAAGAGAAAGTCAACAGGAGTTTGGAACGAAAAAAAATGTTAAGAGGGAACTCAGAAGAAGGTTGAGACTGTATTAACTTGTCAAATCATTATTAATGAAGATTATCCCATCCAAAATTTGATTTTTTTAGTCCAAAAATCATCAATAATGGATGAATGAAACATGCAGTTTCTGCTTAAATAACTGGTTTTCCACATGGGTTTTGATTAGTGAACACTGCATTGTAATCATTTCTAAAAAAAAAAAAAAATCATGATATGAAGTAGCACATTTGTATTGTCCCATGTGACTCAGTAGGCCATTTCTGCCCTCAACCCTGGACTTCACGAACACTCTACTTTGGTGTGTGTCAATCACCAGCAGTGCCACCTTTGTGTTCTGTCCAAGACAACATGTTGATTCAGATGCAGAACCCTTCCTTTTCAGACCTTGGTCTATCTGCCCCTGTACTAGAAGCATGTGTTTCTAAAGAGCAGCAGCTGGCTCTCAGTCCATTTTCTCACAACCTGGTGCCCTGACTGACTTCAGTATTGCCTGTAATTCCTCTTCCTTCCTTATTCTCGCACCCAATAGAGCATTCTATATGTATAAAGGTTGATTAATTAAAAACAAAGTGAAAACTAACCCCAGCTTGGACCTCTTCTTGCTGGAGTTCACTACCCTGGGATCACTATGGGCATTTATTTTTATTTGTCACAGGCTAGCTGCAGAAGTATCCAAAACCTGTTTGGGTGTGGCACAAGGTCATCCAGGGTAGGGATACCATATATATTGTGGCTAACAAACTGAATTTCTTGACATCTGGGAATGTACTCCTCGTGGTCTGGTCTTATATAGAGCAGGTATCACTAACTGTGATACCTGCATCTTGTAGTGTCCAGCTTATTGGATATTTTTGGAAATATGTATTATTGACATAAAATTACATCCACTTGTTTACATGTTGTCAGTGACTAACTTCATCCACAATGGTGAAGATGAGTAGTTTCAATGGATACATATGGCCCACATGACCTAACATACCAAGTACATAGTTTATAGCAGAAGGGGTTTGTCATCCCCTTGTTTAGAAACTTGATGTGATAAGGTTGGAGCAAGCGAAGTCTCCTGGATTAAAGGAACCAGAGCTTTTCACAGATGTCAAATTCTGTTGTAAATGGCCTTGTCAAAGTCTCTCTGCATGAAAGTGAACTGGATAGGCAGTTTACTTTTAATAGACATTATGGCAAAAGTGACAACATGTCACCTCATCCTGGGTTTTGTTCTGGTGCTGTTGTCTTCTTGATTTACACACTTTGGTAAAATCTGTTGCCATTTTGAAGAGGTCCACTTCTGGCCAATAGCTAATAATGATGTAGTGTCCTTATTCCTGGGGAAAGGAATACTGCCAGTGACCATATCTGTGAGCTTGTCATCAGATTCTTCCTAAGTCAAGTGGTAAGTTGACTCACAGCCATAGTCAACACACTTTTAATGTCTGAGATGAGGTCATTCAAGCAGAAGACACAGGGAAGGTGTGGTGGTTTGAATTAGAATGGCTCCCATAGGCTCGTATCTTTACTTAACTGGTCTCCAGTTAGTGGAATTGTTTGAAAAGGATTAGGAGGTTCCATATTGGAGGAAGCATATCTCTGGTGTTGGGCTTTGAGGTGTCAAAAGCTCACACCAGCCCAAATCTCTGTCTCTTTTTCTCTCTTTTACTCTCTAGGTCTCTGGGTCTCTGCCTGCACCTTTCAGATCAATTTGAGAGCTCTCTGCTACTTCTCCATCACAAAGCCTAACTGTCTGCTGTCATGCTTCCTGTCCTGGTGATCATGGACTAACTTTTTAAAACTGTGAGTAAGCCTCTAAGTAAACGTGTTCTTTTATACGTCACCTTAGTCATTTTTTTTTTCCTAGCAATAGAACAGTTACTAAGTCAGAAGAAACCTGCTCCACAGATATGTTTAATAATAAATCTTATATCACCGAGTTTGGGGGTGTTTGCTCTGCAGCAAGTAGAGATTCAAATGTTAAAAAATGGGCATAATTTTTTGCTACCTAACAGAGAGGCCTATGATGAGAATTAATGTGCTCATAAAATGTTTAGACATCTCCAGAAGCCCTTCCTAAATGCACAAGCATTTCCCATTTCTTCACTATGACCATCTGCCTGCCTGTCTTGGTTGGTATTCCTAAAGTGGCTCCTTTTCTCCCCATGAAGTTCGCAGGGACTCCTCATTCATTAATTAAATAACGAAAGAGTAACTGTTTTAAGAGAGAGACTTCTCCTTCAGAAATGGTTTCCCTCGGCCCTTTATGGACCCACTAGGGAATCCCTGGCTAAGCTCCCTGTGGCCCAGCAGGGCTCATTTTCTCTCCCTGGGTGCAAAGCAGGCTCGCTGAGTCTGAGGGAATGGCTCAAGAGGAAGCAGGGCTGAGCCTGCACCTGAGAGGCTGCCAAACAGCCAGCGGGCAGGCGCACCTGTCACCACCCCCTCAGCTGGCGACATCCCCAAGTAGCCTCTCCACAGCCTGCCTGCCCACCGGAAACAGACGGGAGAGCAGCGCCCCTCGCAGGCTCTCTGCTTCTTTTCCCCACCTCACCGAGGCCAGCCTGCCAGCGCCCCTTGCTGTCCCACCACTCCTGGTCACCTGGCCGCCAGCGCCTGGCAGAGGCTTCCTCGCGCCCCCCGGCCCACCCCCAGCGGGTCTCCTCCACCACTGCGCTCCGACTTCCGGGGCGCGCAGACTAGGCGTCATAGTGACAGCGCCTCGGGGTGTCACAGTGACAGCGACCAGGGAAGCGCAGGAGGAAGCGGTGACTAGTGGAGGAGCCGCTCTCTGAGTCTCTGCAGGGATGTCTGAGCAGCCTCTGCCACCAGCCAACAATGGGGCCTCTGGCTCCGGAGACGCCCTGCCCGCGCCCATGCATGCCAGCATCGACTCCTCCCGGGCTGGCTCACCCCGTGGAGGCTTAGGGACTGAGGTGGCCTCCATGCTGCCCCACCTGCCACCACCCATGCTGCCCCTGGCCACCGCCTCAGCGGCCAACTCCGCCAGCGCTCCACCTGGCCTGGCCGTGTCCCTAGCTGGGCTGCAGGCATTCCGGGATCAGCTGCAGGTGTTCAGGTCCCGGCCCTGGAGACTTCGATTAGGACGACGGGACACATCACCCTTTCCTATTTCCCTGAGATAAATCTATTGGCCAGAGTTGGGTTACATTGTTCTCCAGGTAGAGAGGGTCAGGTTATCTCCTCTTATGCAGTGGCAGTGCGAGACAGGATTCCAAGGTACAGTTTCTAATTAAGTGAGAGTCTACATACACAGGAGGATAGCCTAATCAGTTGGTTATTTGTCCCAAATTATGCCTGAGATTGTGTACGGATACAAAACAAGAAGGGACCCAAGCTGGCCATCATTGTTCCTTACTGAAAGCAACTGGGAGAGTGAGAGGGGAACCTCAGGATTCCCTGTTTTTTCAGGGAGCAGAACTGCCCCCTCCTCTATCCCAAAATCGAAATGTTCTGTGTTTCCAGGTGGTGTTACATGAAGTTTTGTTGAAAACAAGGGTTTTAAAAGATACCAATTAACCTTTTGAAGAAAACTGGCTTATATTTTGCACCTGCAGCTAACATACTTAGCAAACTTATTCTTTTGCTCCTTCCCATCCCCACTTTTCCGAGGTTAAAACAAAGCTTTAAACAATTCAATTGTATAGAGAATTATAAATGACAGGGGCGGGGTTGAATTGTACCTTAGATTAATTTCCTGCATCAAGTTTACTTGTGTGGAACAGGCAAAAAACAATACAGTGATATCAGTTTGGATACACATCCCAGAGGAATTAAATCTAAAGCAGAGTAGTGTTTACATTCTAAGCAGGCTCCTTTTGATTGGTTGTAAAGGAAGCGGGGTGGGGGTCTTCAGATCCTAGTGATATGGAGGTAGAGTATACAAACTTGTGGCAAGATTCAGAAAGAATGAACAACTGGGGTTTGAGAAGAACCTTGAAAAATCAGCTACTGTTTAAATGAGTGTGGCAACAGAAATCTGCTGAATGATTTGGATGTAAAGAATCTACACAAAGATGGGCCTTGTAACATTTCTTCTTGTTGTCATGGATTCAAAGACATACTTACTATTTCGAACATTATATCCCTTTATCTAAGTGGCTGAAAATTTCAAAATAAAAAAGGTTTTTTTTTTTTTTTTCGTTTTATTTAGGACGTTTTGTTGATTTCCTTGTGGATTATTACTTAATTTTGTTTTTAAATTGGTGTGAACAGTGAGTGCTATGCTATGTTTACTTTTGTTTTGACTGCCAGAATGCTTCTGTTAGATTTGACAGAACTTCATTTTACATTTGTGGTTTATGGTAAATAAAAAGCATATAAAGGCAGAGACTGTGTAGGGGAGGTTAGTGAGCAAAGAATCCCAGCTTTCCTCAATCCCAGCAGTCACTGGTGGTACTAACTCTGTTAGTAGAGAGGGCCTCAGTGTCTTCTGAGTGCTGTGGGATTTGATCTAGATGGTCGGTAAGAAAATTTCTGTGGTAGCTTAACTATCATGATTATGGCTAATTTGGCATTGCAACATTCCTTGATTGGTTGTGTTTACTTCTTTTGTGTAAAATTAATCATCTAGGCCAGAGACAAATGCATGCTTTTGTGGTTGGGGTTTGAATGTCACAGTTTTCCTGTGGCCTTTTTCTTACTTTCTGTTGTGTAACACTGATATTCACTTTCTGGAAACATTGTTGTTTCATAAACATGAACCATTAGTTTTGGAAGAACAGATTCCTTGTCATTATTTTCTCCAGTTTTTATCTCCTTTGTCTCTCCTTTCCCCACGTTAAAAACACAGTGTCTCTCTTCTAAACATTCTTGGAGTCTTGCTATTTTAAAGTCTGTGTTTTATGTTTTATGTGATGTATCCTTTTGCTGCATTGCTTTTTTAACGTGAAATATTTCTCTTTGCCTTTTTTTGCATAACAAAATTGTAAAAGATTGATCAAACTAGTTTTCCAAAAATGATGATCTTGATTTTAGTCTGCACACATTCTGTGTTTAAAATTTTATTCTAAATTGGAAATGCTGATCCAATTTAGAATTGAAATTGGAAGCAGTATCTTCAGAGATGGGAACGTACCATGTTAAAAATGACAGATACCTAGATAAAAATGGATTGAATTGCAGGAGAGTTATGGTAAATGTGGAATAGTGTATGTTATTTTTTGTCTTTCAACTGTGTACATGTGTGTGGGTGTTTGCTCCTATCAGTTTGACATGGTACAGTTTTGGAGCTCAGATGACAACTTGTGGGAGTGGATTCCCTCTTTCCTCCATGTAAATTCTAGGGATCTAATTCAGGTCATCAGAATTGTTGGCAGGTGTCCTTACCCATTGAGCCACCTTGCTGGTCTTATGATAAAATTTTGAGTCATTTTATGTAACAAGCTATTATTGTAACCCTCAAGACTGGCCTTCTTATTTAAAAAATTGTCAGTTGATTAATTTCTAAAGTGACAGGTTTAATTCATTATAATAACTTTATTTTGTTTTTGTTGAATATTAAAGAATCATTTAATGACTATGACATTGGGATCAGTTAGCATAAATACTTCAATTACAGATCCACTCTCTCCTACTTTTGAGTGCAAGCATGCAAACACACACTATCAGGACTCTTTAAAGAGACACAAACAGATCTGACACAAGTAGATTTGGCAAGTCAGATTATCTGAAGGTTAGATTTTCACAGCCTTGTGTAAGTCAGCCAGGACTGACCATTTTGTGGATTTAAAGAGATGGTTCAGCTGTAAGGGCACTTATTGAGCTTGTAGAGGACATGGGTTTAATTTCTAGCACCCACATGGTGGTTAAACTATCCATAACTAGAGTTCCAAGGAATCTGATGCCCTCTTCTGATCTGTTTGACCACCAGGAACACGTACATGCATGCAGGCAAAACACTTCTATGCCTAAATAAATTTTAAAAAATTAAAAAGAAAACTAATGTTTCTGTCTCCAAATTTTGTGATCTCTGCTTTATTTGTAATAACTCATTTCATTTGTGTTGATTTATTTTCACTTTAGTGAAAGACAGTTGCCATGAAAGGTATTTCTCATTAGGGGAAAAGGTAACTGAAATTCAGTAATGCTTCAGAAAATTTGGGATACTTTGGTAGTCCTGCCTTGCAGTGCTTAGGACAGATGACAGAGAATTGGAACTTGGGAGCCTGAAGTAGTGACGAAATGGTGAAGTGCACCTTTTAATTGTAGCATCTTTATTCTTTTTATGTGTGGGTGTCAGGTATGCATGCCTGACTACGTGTGCCCTGGTGTCCAGAAGAGGGCTCTGGATCCCCTGGAGCTGGAGTTACAAGCAATTGTGACCCACCTGGTGTGTCTGCCAAGAACCAAACTCAGGTCCTGGGAGAGTTTCAAGTTGTGTTTTTGCAGAGCAATCTCCCCAAGTTGCAGCAATTACTAGTCTTTAACCCTCACTAAATATAATTCCTGGAAAATGTTGTACTTTTTTCCTTATTTTATATATATATTTTTTAATTTTATTTTTTTCTTATCAGTTACATTTTATTAACTCTTTATCGCAGCTTCATCCAGCTCTCTCATTCCCTCCCAATCCCAACCTCCTTCCCTCATCTCCACCATGCCCCTATCCAAGTCCACTGATGGGGGGTGCGGCTCCTCCCCATTCATCTGATCCTATCAGGTATCTTCAGGACTGGCTGCAAAGTCCTACTCTGTGGCCTAACAGGACTGCTCCTCCCTTGGGGGGTGGGGAGGTCAAACAGCCAGCCATTGAGTCCCTGTTAGAAATAGTCCTTGTTCCCCTTACTATGGGAAACCAATTGGTTACTGAACTACCACAGGCTACATCCGAGCAGAGGTTCTAGGTTATATCCATACATAGTCCTTGGATGAATATCAGTCTCAGAAAAGACCCTGTGCCCAGATATGTTTGGTCCTTGTGGAGCTCCTATCCTTTCCCCATCATACTCACTCCCCTTCTTTCATATGATTCCCTGTACTCTGCCGAAGGTTTGGTTATGAGTCTTTGTATCTGCTTTAAAAACACTGCTAGTTAGAGTCTTTCAGATGCCTTCAGTAGACTCCTGTCATATGTTCAATGCACATCCCATCTGTCTTTCTGAATGAGGATATATCATCGTACCCCATGTCTGCTCTCTTGATTATCTGTTTTAGGTGTATAGATTTCATTAAGTTTACCATATCTTATAGGTCTATATAACTGAGTATATACAGTGTTTTTCTTTCTCCTTCTGGGATATTTCACTCAGCATGATCTTTACTAGATCCCATCAATTGCCTGCAAATTTCATGATTTCCTCTTTTTTGATTGCTGAGTAGTATTCCATTGTGTAAAAATGCCACAATTTCTGTATCCATTCCTCCCTTGATGGACATCTGGGTTGTTTCCAGGTTCTGGCTATTACAAATAAAGCGTCTATAAACATGGTTGAGCAAGTATCCCTTTTGTGTACTTGAGCAAAGTTAGGGTATATACCTATATTTTTAATGGAGTAAGGACTGTAAACATGCAGGCCTGTGTGCTACTGTTATGGGCCCATACATGTGGAGGTCAGAGGACAACTTCAAATTCTGATTCTCTTTCCATCTTGTGGGATCTGTGGCCTGCAGTTTAGGTCATTGTGGTACTCCTATTCACTGAGCCATCTCACTGACTTAAAACTATATTTGTGAAGTCTGATCAAATATTTTAAGAAATGTTTGCTTACAAAGACAAAGGAGGATTATAGGGGTGCTAAGAAGGTGGCTTAGTGGGTAAAGTGTTTTCTCTACAAGCATGAGGACCAGAGTTCAGATTACCACCACTCACATGAAAGCAGTTTGTTTCATTGTTCGCCTGAAACTCTGTGTGTGTATGGAGCAGGTGATGGGTTGGCCAGATGAACACATGTATGGCTTAGGGACTTTTCAGTCAGAGAATAGCCAGTTCCAGGTTCAGTAAGAGATCATAAAACAAGACTAAAAAGTGATTGAGGAAGATAACTCATTTACTGTGCACACACTTACACACACACACACACACACACACACACACACACACACACACTATATGAGGGTAATTTAAGAGATCTTTAAAAACAAGAAATTTATAATGGGCATGGTGGTAAGTACCTGTAATCTCAGGATATGTGGGAGGTTGAAGACACAGAGTTTTATTTTGTCACCCTGTCTTTCTACTATGATATTGTATCAAAACAAAAAATCAAATTAATTAGACGTGAACTGAGTTTTCCCTTGGATCACTTTGCTAAAATTTTGATAAGTTTGCTTTGATGGAACTTAATAATTATACTCAGAAAAGAACTAGCTAGCTATGGGGCAGAAAATTATGTTAAGTTCGTCTGCCTGGTCTACTCACCTCATTCATTCTTTCATGTAAACTCCATGTTTACTTGGTGCCAGTTTCTGGGCTTAAAGAGGATTAAAATACCGTCTTTGACTGCACAGAGTTCAAAGAAAATAAAATGAAGTAGTGGGGGAAATTTTAGAATGATATTGTCGAAGATAGGAGCCTCTAACTCAGGCTGGCCCTCATACTTCCTAATGCTGTGACCTCATGTTGTGGTGACTCCAACTATAAAATTATTCTTGTTGCTACTTCATAACTGTAATTTTACTACTGTTATGAATTGCAGAGTGAGCATCTGTTTTCTGATGGTCTTAGGTGACTCCTGTGAAAGAGTCATTTGACGCCGCCCCCAATGGACCTCAACCTACAGTTGAGAACCACTGCTGTTTCTTGGAAAAGTTAAGCTAGGTAGCCAAGCTTAAAAGATGAGAGAAATGTCTAGGGCAGAGTTTATGAAAGTGAAAAGCATGGAGTAAACAGTTATTCGAAGTGTTTGGATCTGTAAGCTTAGACTTTATTCTTTAGGACATAGAGAATCATCAAGAGATATCAAAAAGGAAGTGCCTGACTCATATTTTAATTTAAGACCACACACTGATTGAAAGATAGATTCAACTGTACAATGAATAACTGCCAATTCTTTTATAAATCTGTTGCTTTAAAGAATGTAACATGAAGAATGGGAAGGGACAGAGAAATGCATATATATTTCTGAGATTTTTTAAGGTAACACAGAAATATGAGGAATAATGAGAGAAATCAAGAAGTATCATATACCTACTAGCTATATTGATTTTTTTATTAATTACAGTTTATTCACTTTGCATCCCCCATAAGCCCCTCCCTCCTCCCCTCCCAGTCCCAACTTCCCTTCCACTTCTTCAAGCATGCCCCTCCCCATGTCCACTGATAGGGGAGGTCCTTCTCTCCTTCCTTCTGATCTTAGTCAATCAGATCACATCAGGAATGGCTGCATTGTCATCTTCTGTGGCCTGGAAAGGCTGCTCTCCCCTCAGGGGGTGGTGAGCAAAGAACAGTCCTATCAGATTATGTCAGAGGCAGTCTCTCTTCCCATTAATATGTAACCCACTTGGACAGTACACAGCCATGGACTACATCTGTGTGGGGGTTCTAGGTTATCACCATGCATGGTACTTGGTTGGAGTATGAGTCTCTGGGAAGACCCCTGTGTTCAAATTTTCTGGTTCTGTTGCTCTCCTTGTGGGGTTCCTGTCCTCTCCAGATCTTACTATTTCCCACTTCTTACATAAGATTCCCTACACGTTGCACAACAGTTGGCCATAAGTCTCAGTGTCTGGTTTGACAGTCTGCAGGGCAGAGCCTTTCAGAGGCCCTCTATGGCAGGTTCCTAGGTTGTTTCCTGTTTTCTTCTTCTTCTGATGTCTATCCTCTTTTCCTTTCGGGATGGAGATTGAGCGTTTTACTCAGGGTCCACTCTCGATTAGTTTCTTTAGATGTACAGGTTTTAGTAGGTTTATCCTATGTTATATGTCTATATGAGTGAGTATATACTGTGTGTGTCCCTCTGCTTCTGGGACAGCTCAATCAGGATGATCCTTTCCAATTCCTACCATTTACCTGCAAATTTCATGACTCCCTCTTCTTTCATTGCAGTGTAGTTCTCCATTGTGTAGATGTAACACAACTTCTGCATCCATTCCTTAGTTGAGGGGCATCTGGGCTGTTTCCAGCTTCTTTCTATTACAAATAAAGCTGCCACAAACATTGGTGAGCAAATGTCTTTATTGTGTACTTGAGCCCCTTTTGGATATATGCCTAGGAGTGATATGGCTGGATCTTGAGAAAGCACTATTCCTAGTTGTCTGAGATAGTGCAAAATTGATATCCAGAGTGGTTGTACAAGTTTACATTCTCACCAGCAGTGGAGTAGGGTTCCCCTTTCTCCACAATCTCTCCAGCATGCGCTGTCACTTGAGTTTTTCATCTTGGCCACTGTGATGGGTGTAAGGTGAAATCTCAGGGTAGTTTTGATTTGCATTTCCCTAATGGCTAATGATGTTGAGCATTTCTTGAAGTGTTTCTCTGCCATTCGATATTCCTCTACAGAGAGTTCTCTATTTAGCTCTGTTACCCATTTTTCAATTGCATTACTTGGTTTGCTGTTTTTCAGCTTCTTTAGTTCTTTATATATACTGGATATTAGCCCTTTGTCACATAAAGGGTTGGTGAAGAGTCTTTCCCAGTCTGTAGGCAGATGTTTTGTTTTGTTGATGGTGTCCTCTGCTTTACAGAAGCTTTTCAGTTTCATAAGGTCCCATTTATTAATTGTTGCTCTTAGAGCCTGTACTGTTGGTGTTCTGTTCAGGAAGTTGTCTCCTGTGCCATTGAGTTCAAGGGTATTCCCCCCTTTTTATTCTAACCGATTTACTCTGTCTGGTTTTATGTTGAGGTCTTTGATCCACTTGGACTTTATTTTTGTGCAGGGTGATAAGTATGGATCTATTTTCATTTTTTTACATGTAGACATCCAGTTAGACCAGCACTGTTTGTTGAAAATGCGGTCTTTTATCCATTGTGTGGAGTTCGCATCTCGGTCAAAGATCAGGTGTCCATAATTGTGTGGGTTTATTTCTGGATCCTCTGTTCGTTTCCATTGATCCACCATTTTGTTTCTGTGCCAGTACCATGCAGTTTTTATAGCTGTTGCTCTATAGTACAGCTTAAGATCAGGGATGGAGATACCTCCAGAAGATCTTTTATTGTAGAGGATTGTTTTAGCAATTCTGGGTTTCTTGTTATTCCATATGAAGTTGAGAATTTTTCTTTCCAGGTCTGTAAAGAATTGTGTTGGTAATTTGATGGGAATTGCATTGAATCTGTAGATTGATTTTGGTAAGATGGCCATTTTTACTTTGTTAATCCTGCCAAGCCATGAGCATGGGAGATCTTTCCATCTTCTCATATCTTCTTTTATTTCTTTCTTCAGAGAGTTGAAGTTTTTTTCATACAAGTCTTTGTCTTACTTAGATAGGGTTACTCCAAGGTACTTTATGTCATTTGTGCATCTTCAACAAATGGTACTGGTCTAACTGGATGTCTACATGTGAAAAAATGAAAATACTATTTTCATACTTATCACCCTGCACAAAACTGAAGTCCAAGTGGATCAAAGACCTCAACAAAAAACCGGACACATTAAATCCGTTAGAAAAAGAAAGTGGGGAATACCCTTGAACTCATTGGCACAGGAGACAACTTCCTGAACAGAACACCAACAGCACAGGCTCTAAGAGCAACAATCAATAAATGGGACTTCATGAAACTGAAAAGCTTCTGTAAAGCAAAGGACACCATTAACAAAACAAATCGACAGCCTACAGACTGGGAAAGAATCTTCACCAACCCTTTATCTGACAAAGGGCTAATATCCAGTATATATAAAGAACTAAAGAAGCTGAAAAACAGCAAACCAAGTAATCCAATTAAAAAATGGGGAACAGAGCTAAACAGAGAACTCTTTGTAGAGGAATATCAAATGACAGAGAAACAATTCAATAAATGCTCAAGGTCAATAGCCATTAGGGAAATGAAAATCAAAACTACCCTGAGATTTCACCTTACACCCTTCAGAATGGACAAGATGAAAAACTCAAGTGACAATACATGTTGGAGAGGTTGTGGAGAAAGGGGAAACCTCCTTTACTGCTGGTGGGAATGTAAACTTGCACAACCATTCTGGAAATCAATCTGTTGCTTTCTCAGACAACTAGGAATAGTGCTTCCTCAAGATCCAGCCATACCACTCCTAGGCATATATCCAAAAGGGGCTCAAGTACACAATAAAGACTTTTACTCAACCATGTTTGTGGCAGCTTTACTTGTAATAGCCAGAAGTTGGAAACAGTTCAGATGCCCCTCAACTGAAGAATGGATGCAGAAGTTGTGGTACATCTATACAATGGAGTACTACTCTGCAATGAAAAAGAAGGAAATCATGAAATTTGCAGGTAAATGGTGGGGCCAAGAAAAGATCATCCTGAGTGAGCTGTCCCAGAAGCAGTGGGACACACACACGGTATATACTCACTCATATAGACATATAACATAGGATGAACCTACTAAAACCTGTACATCCAAAGAAACTAATCAAGAGAGAGGACCCTGACAAAAATGCTCAATCCCTATCACAAAAGGCAAAGAGGATAGATATCAGAAGAAGAAAACAGCAAACAACCTAGGAACCTGCCACAGAGGGCCTCTGAAAGCCTCTGCCCTGCAGACTATCAAAGCAAGTACTGAGAATTATGGCCAAAAGTTGGGCAAAGTACAGGGAATCTTATGTAAGAATTGGGAAATAGTAAGATCTGGAGAGGACAGGAACCCCACAAAGAGAGCAACAGAACCGGAAAATTTGAGCACAGGGGTCTTCCAAGAGACTCATACTCCAACCAAGTACCATGCATGGAGATAACCTAGAACCCCCACACAAAAGCAGTCTATAGCTGCGTAGTATCCTAGTGGGTTACATATTAGTGGGAAGAGGGACTACTTCTGACATAATTGATAGGCCTGTTGTTTAATCACCTACCCCTGAGGGGAGAGCAGCCTTACCAGGCCACAGAAGTGGACAATGCAGCCATTCTCGATGTGATCAGAAAGACTTAGATCAGAAGGAAGGATAGGAGGTCCTCCCGTATCAATGGCCTTGGGGAGGGGCATGTGCGAAGAAGGGGGAGGGAGGATGCGACAGGGAGGAAAGGAGGGAGGGGCTTATAAGGGGATACAAAGTAAATAAACTGTAATTAATAAAAAAATTAATAGAGCTAGGTATGTAATACTTCTTGATTTCTCTCATTATTCCTCATATTTCTGTGTTACCTTAAAAAATATCTCAGAAATATATCACCATTTCTCTATCCCTTCCCATTTTCATGTTACAGTCTTTAAAACAACAGATATCTAAAAGAACTGGCATTTTTCCTTGTTCACTTGAATCTACCTTTCAATTACTGTGTGGTCTTAAATTAAAATATGAGTCAGGCACTTCCTTTTTGATATCTCTTGATGATTTTCTAAGTCCTACAGAATAAAGTCTAAGCTTACAGATCCAAACACTGTCTACTCCATGCTTTTGACTTTCATATGCTCTGCCCTAGACCTTTCTCTCATCTTTTAAGCTTGGCTACGGAGCTTAACTTTTCCATGAAACAGCAGTGGTTCTCAACTGTAGGTTGAGGTCCATTGGGGGCGGGGCCAAATGACTCTTTCACAGCAGTCACCTAAGAACTTCAGAAAACAGATGCTTACACTTCAATTCATAACAGTAGTAAAACTACAGTTATGAAGTAGCAACAAAAATAATTTTATGGTTGGAGTCACCACAACATGAGGTTACATCATTAAGAAGTATGAGGGCCAGCCTGAGTTAGAGGCTCCTATCTTCCACAATATCATTCTAAAATTTCCCCCACTACTTCATTTTATTTTCTTTGAACTCTGTGCAGTCAAAGACGGTATTTTAATCCTCTTTAAGCCCAGAAACTGGCACCAAGTAAACATGGAGTTTACATGAAAGAATGAATGAGGTGAGTAGACAAGGCATACGAAATAAACTGAATTTTCTGCCCAATAGTTTTTTTCTGAGTATAATTATTAAGTTACATTAAAGCAAATTTATCAAAATTTTAGCAAAGATATCCAAGGGAAAACTCAGTTCACTTCTAATTCATTTGAATTATTTTTGTTTTGAAACAATATCTTAGTCTGAAAGACAGGCTGACAAAATAAACCTCTGTGTCTTCAACCTCCCACACATCCTGAGATTACAGGTACTTACCACCATGCCCATTATAAATTTCTTGTTTTTAAAGATCTCTTAAATTACCCTTATAGTGTGTGTGTGTGTGTGTGTGTGTGTGTGTGTGTGCAAGTGTGTGCACAGTAAATGAGTTATCTTCCTCCATCACTTTTTAGTCTTGTTTTATGATCTCTCACTGAACCTGGAACTGGCTGTTCTCTGGCTGAAAAGTCCCTAAGCCATACCTGTGCTCATCTGGCCAACCCATCACCCCCCTACACATACACACACACACACACACACACACACACACACACACACACACACACACACCAAGAGTTTCTGGCACACACTGACACTTTCATTTGAGTAGTGGTAATCTGAGTGGTCCTCATGCTTGTAGAGAAAACACTTTATCCACTAAGCCACCTTCTTAGCACCCCTATAATCCTCCTTTGTCTTTGTAAGCAAACATTTCTTAAGATATTTGATCAGATTTAACAAATATATTTTTAAGTCAGTGAGATGGCTCAATGAATAGGAATACCACAATGACCTAAACTCCAGGCCACAGGACACACAAGATGGAAAGAGAATCAGCATTGGAAATTGTTCTCTCACCTCCACATGTACATGCCCATAACACACAATAGCACAGAAGCCTGCATGTACCTTCCTTATTACATTAAAAAAATAATAAGGACAAAAGTACAACATTTTCCGGGAATTATATTTAGTAAGGGTTAAAGAATAGTAACTGCTGTGACTTGGGGAGATTGCTCTGCAAAAACACAACTTGATGCTCTCCCAGGACCTGAGTTTGGTTCTTGGCACAGACACCAGCTGGGTCACAATTGCTTGTAACTCCAGCTCCAGGGGATCCAATGCCCTCTTCTGGAAACCAAGGCACATGCACTCAGGCATGCATAACTGACACCCAAACATAAAAAGACTAAAGATGCTACAATTAAAAGGCGCACTTCATCGTTACATTACTTCTTCAGGCTCCCCAGTTCCAGTTCTCTGTCATCTGTCTTAAGCACTGTAAGGCAGGACTACCAAAGTTTCCCAAATTTTCTGAAGCATTACTGAATTTGATACCTTTTCCCCTAATTAGAAATACCTTTGATAGCAACTGTCTTTCACTAAAGTGAAAATAAATCAACACAAGAAATGAGTTATTACAAATAAAGCAGAGATCACAAAATTGGGAGACAGAAAAAGTTAGTTTTCTTTTTAATTTTTGAAAATTTATTTATGCATAGAAGTGTTTTGCCTGCATGCATGTACATGTTCCTGGTGGCCAAAGAGATCAGAAGAGGGCAGTAGATTCCTTGGAACTGTAGTTATGGATAGTTTAACCACCATGTGGGTGCTAGAAATTAAACCCATGTCCTCTACAAGCTCAATAAGTGCCCTTACAGCTGAACCATCTCTTTAACCTCACAAAATTGTCAGTCCTGACTGACTTACACAAGACTGTGAAAAACTAATCTTCAGGTAATCCCACAGGTCAAATCTACTTGTGTCAGATCTGTTTGTGTCTCTTTAAAGAGTCCTGATAGTGTTTGTGTGCATGCTTGCACTCAAAAGTAAGAGAAAGTGGATATGTAATTGAAGCATTTATGCTAACTGATCCCAATGTCATAGTCATTAAATGATTCTTTAATATTCAACAAAAATAAAGTTATTATAATCAATTCTAAACCTGTCACTTTAGAAATTAATCAACTGACAATTTTTTAAATAAGAAGGCCAGTCTTGAGTGTTTCAATAATAGCTTGTTACATAAAATGCCTCAAAATTTTATCATAAGACCAGCAAAGTGGCTCAATGGGTAAGGACACCTGCCAACAAGCCTGATGACCTGAATTAGATCCCTAGAATTCACATGGAGGAAAGAGGGAATCCACTCCCACAAATTGTCATCTGAGCTCCACAACTGTACCATGTCAAACTGATAGGAGCAAACACCCACACACATGTACACAGCTAAAAGAAAAATAATAACATACACTATTCCATATACACTGTAACTCTGTTGCAATTCAATCCATTTTTATGTAGGTATCTGTAATTTTTAACATGGTATCTTCCCATCTCTGAGGATATTGCTTACAATTCAACATCTAAATTGGATCAGCATTTCCAATTTTGAATAAAATTTTAAACACAGAATGTGTTTAAAGATCATCATTTTTGGAAAACAAGTTTGATCAAACTTTTACAATTTTGTAATACAAAAAATGCGAAGAGTAATATATCACATTAAAAAAGCAATGCAGCACAAGGAAACATCACATAAAACATCTAAACTTGTTTGTGAATTTTTAGTTTTATTAACCTGCAACGATTCCTTTTTGCTCTTGAGTAAAGTTGTCCAGTGCATTTGGTGTCCCTCAAAAGACAAACAAACAATTAACCAAAAAAAAAAAAAATGGTAACAACAGAAAAGACACAGACTTTAAAATAGCAAGACTCCATGATGGTTTAGAAGAGAGACACTGTCTTTGTAACATGCGAAATGAGAGAAAAAGGAGATAAAACCTGGAGAAAAGGATGACAACAAATCTGTTCTTCCAAACTTAATGATTCATGTTTATGAAACAACAATGTTCCCAAAAAGTGAATATCAGTGTTACACAACAGAAAGTAAGAAAAAGGCCACAGGAAAACTGACAATCGAACCCCAACCCATAAGCATGCATTTGTCTCTGGCCTAGATGATTAATTTTACATAAAAGAAGTAAATACAACCAATCAAGGAATGTTACAATGCCAAATTAGCCACAATCATGAGAGTTAAGCTACCACAGAAATTTTCTTACTGACTATCCAGATCTACTCCCTCAGCATTCAGAAGACACTGAGGCCCTGTCTCCTAACAGAGTTAGTACCACCAGTGACTGCTGGGATTCAGGAAAGCTGGGATTCTTTGCTCACTCACCTCCCGTACACAATCTCTGCCTTTAGATGCTTTTTATTTACCATAAACCACAAATGTAAAATGAAGTTCTGTCAAATCTATCAAAAACATTGTGGCAGCTAAAACAGAAGTAAACATAGCATAGTACTCACTGTTCACACCAATTTAAAAACAAAATTAAGTAATAATCCACAAGGAAATCAACAAAATGTCCTCACTAAAAGAAAAAAAAAACCTTCGGTATTTTTAAATTTTCAGCCACTTAGATAAAGGATATAATGTTCGAAATAGTAAGTACTTCTTTGGATCCATGACAACAAGAAGAAATGTTACAAGGCCCATCTTTGTGTAGATTCTTTACAACCAAATCATTCAGCAGATTTCTGTTGCCATACTCATTTAAACAGTAGCTGATTTTTCAAGGTTCTTCTCAAACCCCAGTTGTTCATTCTTTCTGAATGTTGCCACAGATTTGTATACTCTACCTACATATCACCAGGATCTGAAGAACCCTCTTCCTTTAGAGCCAATCAAAAAGGGCCTGCTTAGAATGTAAACACTCTTCTGCTGTAGATTTAGACTCTGGAATGTGTATCCAAACTGTTATTACTGCATTGTTTTTTGCCTGTTCCACACAAGTAAACTTGATGCAGGCAATTAATCTGAGGTACGATTCAAGCCTGTCATTTATAATTTTCGACACAATTGAATTGTTTAAAGCTTTGTTTTAATCTCGAAAAAGTTGGGATGGAAAGGAGAAGCCTAAGGTGGCTAAGTATGTTAGCTGCAGGTGCAAAACATAAGCCAGTTTTCTTCAAAAGGCTAATTGGTATCTTTTAAAACCCTTGTTTTCAACAAAACTTTATGTAACACCACCTGGAAACACAGGACATTTCCAAGTTGGGATAGAGGAGGGGGCAGTTCGGCTCCCTGAAAAAACAGGGAATCCTGAGGTTCCCCTCTCACTTTCCCAGTTGCTTTCAGTAAGGTACAATATTGGCCAGCTTGGGTCCCTTCTCGTTTTGTACCCCTACGCAATCTTGGGCGTAATTTGGGACAAATAACCCACTGATTAGGCTCTTCCTCCTATGTATGTAGGCTCTCACTTAATTAGAAACTGTACCTTGGAATCCTGTCTCGTACCGCCACTGCATAAGAGGAGATAACCTGACGCTCTCTACCTGGAGAAAAATGTAACCCAACACTGGCCAATATATTTATCTCAGGTAAATAGAAAGGGGCGATGTGTCCCGTCATCGGGGATTCCCTCAAATCATCCCCCTCTGGGCCTAAGAAGCCCAGCTCCTTCCCTAGCCCAGAGCCTCACCCAGCACTGTCTGATCTCTAAGTGAGACCTGGAATCCTGTACCTCTGTAGTGCACCCGAGAGTTCGATGTAGCTGAACTTGTCCTTCAGGCTCCAGGACCTGGGCAGTGGAGTCTTCTTCTGGTCCACGGCCGGGTAGAGGCTCTTCAAACGCTCTGTGGCTCCTGCTCAGAAACAGGCCGACGCACTACTCGAAGTCTCCAGGGCCGGGACCTGAACACCTGCAGATGATCCCGGAATGCCTGCAGCCCAGCCAGGGACATGGCTTGGCCAGGCGGAGCGCTGGCGAGGTTGGCCTCTGCAGAGGTGGCCAGGGGCGGCATGAGTGCTGGCGGGTGGGGCAGCATGGAGGCCACCTCAGTTCCTAAGCCTCCACCGGGTGAGCCAGCCTGGGAGGAGTCGATGCTGGCGGCCATGGGCGCGGGCAGGGCATCTCCGGAGCCAGAGGCCCCACTGTTGGCTGGTGGCAGAGGCTGCTCAGACATCCCTGCAGCCACTCAGAGAGCGGCTTTTCCACTAGTCACCGCTTCTTCCCTTGCTTCCCTGGTCTCTGTCACTATGACGCCCAGAGGCGCTGTCACTGTGACGCCCAGAGGCGCTGTCACTGTGACGCCTAGTCTGCGCGCCCCGGAAGTCGGAGCACAGCGGTGGAGGAGACCCGCTAGGGGTGGGCCTGGGGTTACGAGGAAGCCTCCCCCAGGCGCTCGCGGTCAGGTGACCCGGAGTGGTGGGACAGCAAGGGGTGCTGGCTGGCGGGCATGGATGAGGTGGGGAAAAGAAGCAGAGAGCCTGCGAGGGGCGCTGCTCTCCCGTCTGTTTCCGGTGGGCAGACAAGCTGTGGAGACTCTGCGCGGGGGTGGCGCCAGCTGAGGGGCTGGTGCCAGGTGCGCCTGCCTGCTAGTTGTTTGGCAGCCTCTCAGGTGCAGGCTCAGCCCTGCTTCTCTCCTTGAGCCATTCCCTCAGACTCAGTGAGCCTGCTTTGCACCCAGGGAGAGCAATTGAGCCCTGCTGGACCACAGGGAGCTTAGCCAGGGATTCCCTAGTGAGTCCATAACGGGCCGCAGGAAACCATACATGAAGGAGAAGTCTCTCTCTTAATACAGTTAGTCTTTCGTTATTTAATTAAAGGATGAGGAGTCCCTGCGAAGTTCCTGGGGGCAAAAGGAGCCACTTTGGGAATACCAACCAAGACAGATAGATGGTCAAAGGGCAGGAAGGGGAAATGCTTGTGCATTTAGGAAGGGCTTCTGGAGATGTCTAATCATTTTATGAGCACATTAATTCTCATCATAGGCCTCTTTGTTTGGTAGCAAAAAATTATGCCCTTTTTTTAACATGGGAATCCGTACTTGCTGCATAGCAAACACCCCCAAAGTCAGTGACATACGATTTATTATTAAACATATCTGTGGAGCAGGTTTCTCCTGACTTAGTAACTGACCTATTGCTAAAAAAAAAAAAAAAAAAAAAAAAAAAAAAGAGAGAGAGAGAGAGAGAAAAAAATACCCACTCATGACTCAGGTGACTCGTGTAAAAGAACGCTTATACTTAGAGGCTTACTCAAAGTTTTAATGTGTTAGTCCATGATCAACAGGACAGGAAGCATGACAGCAGAGAGTTAGGCTTTGTGGTGGAGAAATAGTAGAAGAGCTCACAAATTGATCTGAAAGTTGCAGGCAGAGAGCCAGAGACCTAGAGAGGAAAACAGAGAAAGAGGAAAACAGATAGAGATTGGGGCTGGTATGAGTTTTTGACAACTCAAAGCCCAACACCAGAGATATACTTCCTCCAATATGGAACCTCCTAATCCTTTTCAAACAATTCCACTAACTGGAGACCAGTTAAGTATTCAAAGATACGAGCCTATGGGAGCCATTCTCATTCAAACCACCACACCTTCCCTGTGTCTTCTGCTTGAATGAGCTTATCCCAGACATTCAAAGTGTGTTGGCTGTGGCTGTGAGCCACCTTACCACTTGACTTAGGAAGGATCTGATGACAAGCTAACAGATATGGTCACTGGCTGGATTCCTTTCCCCAGGAATAATAAGGACACCACATCATTACTAGCTATTGGCCAGAAGGGGCCCTCAGAGTGGTCCTCTTCAAAATGACAGCAGATTTTACCAAAGTGTGCATATCAAGAATACAACAGCACCAGAACCAAACCCAGGATGAGGTGACACATTGTCATTTTTGCCATAATGTCTATTAAAAGTAAACTGCTAATCCAGCTCACTTCCATGCAGAGAGGCTTTGACAAGACTAATAACTAATTTCATCTCAAAGAGTAAAATTGCTTGAGAAATATCTGAGAGATAAATGAAAAGAGATACAAATATTACTGAACATACTTGGAATGTCATGATTCTTCCAACTCATATAAGGGATATACACCCAGGGAATATGTTCACAGGGAATAAGACCAGCAAAGTGGCTCAATGGGTAAGGACACCTGCCAACAAGTCTGATGACCTGAATTAGATCCCTAGAATTCACATGGAGGAAAGAGGGAATCCACTCCCACAAATTGTCATCTGAGCTCCACAACTGTACCATGTCAAACTGATAGGAGCAAACACCCACACACATGTACACAGCTAAAAGAAAAATAATAACATACACCATTTTCACAGTCTTGTGTAAGTCAGCCAGGACTGACCATTTTGTGGGTTTAAAGAGATGGTTCAGCTGTAAGGGCACTTATTGAGCTTGTAGAGGACATGGGTTTAATTTCTAGCACCCACATGGTGGTTAAACTATCCATAACTACAGTTCAAAGGAATCTGATGCCCTCTCCTGATCTCTTTGGCCACCAGGAACATATACATGCATTCAAGCAAAACACTTCTATAAATGAATAAATTTTAAAAAATTAAAAAGAAAACTAATTTTCCTGTCTCCCAATTTTGTGATCTCTGCTTTATTTGTAATAACTCATTTCTTGTGTTGATTTATTTTCACTTTAGTGAAAGACAGTTGCCATCAAAGGTATTTCTCATTAGGGGAAAAGGTAACAAATTCAGTAATGCTTCAGAAAATTTGGGACACTTTGGTAGTCCTGCCTTACAGTGCTTAAGACAGATGACAGAGAATTGGAACTTGGGAGCCTGAAGAAGTGATGAAATGGTGAAGTGCACCTTTTAATTGTAGCATCTTTATTCTTTTTATGTTTGAGTGTCGGGTATGCATGCCTGACTACGTTTGCCCTGGTGTCCAGAAGAGGGCATTGGATCCCCTGGAGCTGGAGTTACTAACAATTGTGACCCACCTGGTATCTGTGCCAAGAACCAAACTCAGGTCCTGGGAGAGCATCAACTCGTGATTTTGCAGAGAAATCTCCCTAAGTCGCAGCAGTTACTGGTCTTTAAACCTTACTAAATATAATTCCCGGAAAATGTTGTATTTTTTTCTTATTATATTTTTAATGTAATAAGGAATGTACATGCATGCTTATGTGCCATTGTGTGTTATGGGCACGTACATGTGGAGGTCAGAGGAAAACTTCAAATGCTGATTCTCTTTCCATCTTGTGTGTCCTGTAGCCTGGAGTTTAGGTCATTGTGGTAGTCCTATTCACTGAGTCATCTCACAGACTTAAAAATATATTTGTTAAGTCTGATCAAATATCTTAAAAAATGTTTGCTTACAAAGACAAAGGAGCTTGTCCTATGTTGTATGTCTATATGAGTGAGTATATACCATGTGTGTCTTTTTGCTTCTGGGACAACTCACTCTGGACAAACCCACTAAAACCTGTGCATCTAAAGAAACTAAGCAAGAGAGAGGACCCTAACTAAAATGTCCAATCCCCATCCGGAAAGGCAAAGAGGATGAACATCAGAAGAAGAAGAAAACAGGAAACAACCTAGGAACCTACCACAGAGGGCCTCTGAAAGCCTCTGCCCTACAGACTATCAAAGCAGATGCTAAGCCTGATGGGCAACTGTTGGGCAGAATGAATGGAATTTTATGTAAGAACTGGGAAATAGTAAGAGCTGGAGAGGACAGGGTCTCCACAAGGAGAGCAACAGAACCAGAAAATTTGAACACAGGGAACTTCCCAGAGACTCATACTCCAACCAAGGACTATTCATAGAGATAACTCAGAACCCCTGCACAGATGTAGCCCAGGGCAGTTCAGAGTCCAATTGGGTTACATAGTAATGTGAAGAAGGACTGCCTCTGACATAATCTGATTGGCCTGCTTTTTGATCATCTCCCCCTGGAGGGGAGCAGCCTTACCAGGCCATAGAAGAGGACAATGCAGCCACTTTTTATGTGAACTGATGGACTAAGATCAGAAAGGAGAGGAGAACCTCCCCTATCAGTGGACTTGGTGAGTGGCATGCATGCAGAGGGAGGAGGGAGGGTGGGATTGGGAGGGGAGGGAGGGGCTTATGGGGGGATGCAGAATGAATAAAGTGTAATTGATGAAAAATTTAAAAAAAAGGGAAAAAAATAATTTCAGAACCTTAAATGACTTTCAAAAGTGGAGGAAAACATGGAGTTAGTCAATTTACATGGAGCACATCTCGCCCCTGGGAGCAATGGTCTCCTGAACCTTCTCAGACCTCGGACACCACCACTGCTAGTTCTAGAACTGATGCAGGATGTTCCAACGAGGGGGTTAAGGCTTCTCATAATATTTCCTATAAGCCCACACCTGTTTGTTTATATTTTTATGTTTATTCATTATTAGCCAGATAGAGCCAAGTAATTGTGGTAATGATACTTGCTTTTTTGCCCAATGCTGTAATGCTAGTAAATTTACTAGCTGGTTACTCACATGCCTCGCTGGGTGCCTGTGCCGTTGATGCCCTCACGCTATGACTCTCTTCAGACAGAAAAGGGATCTTGGAATTACAGCTGCCATTGTTACTGCCATCTCATTGGCAGCAGTTGGAGCTACCACCACGACATCAGCCATGAGTCATACTGGGCAGACTGCTCAGACCCTGAATAATCTTTTAGCCAATGTACTGAAGAAGATAACTCATTTACTTTGCAAATACTTACACACACACACACACACACTATATATATATATATATATATATATATATATATATATATATATATACATATATATATATATATACATACATACATACATATGGGTAATTTAAGAGATCTTTAAAAACAAGAAATTTATAATGGGCATGGTGGTAAGTACTTGTAATCTCAGGATGTGTGGGAGGTTGAACACAGAGAGTTTTATTTTGCTAGCCTGTTTTTCATACTAAGGTATTGTTTCAAAACAAAAATAATTCAAATGAATTAGAAGTGAACTGAGTTTTCCCTTGGATATCTTTGCTAAAATTTTGATAAATTTGCTTTAATGTAACTTAATAATTATACTCAGAAAAAAACTATTGGGCAGAAAATTCAGTTTATTTCGTATGCCTTGTATCTACTCAACTCATTCATTCTTTCATGTAAACTCCATGTTTACTTGGTGCAAGTTTCTGGGCTTAAAGAGGATTAAAATATCCTCTTTGACTGCACAGAGTTCAAAGAAAACAAATTGAAGTAGTGGGGGAAATTTTAGAATGATATTGTGAAAGATAGGAGCCTCTAAGTCAGGCTAACCCTCATACTTCCTAATGCTGTGACCTCATGTTGTGGTGACTCCAACCATAAAATTATTCTTGTTGCTACTTCATAACTGTAATTTTACTACTGTTATGAACTGCAGTGTAAGCATCTGTTTTCTGATGTTCTTAGGCGACTCTTGTGAAAGAATCATTTGACCCGCCCCCAATGGACCTCAACCTACAGTTGAGAACCACTGCTGTTAAGCTCAGTAGCCAAGCTTAAAAGATGAGAGAAAGGTCTAGGGCAGAGTGTATGAAAGTGAAAAGCATGGAGTAAACAGTTATTCTAAGTGTTTCTATCTGTAAGGTTAGACTTTATTCTGTGGGACTTAGAGAATCATCAAGAGATTTCAAAAAGGAAGTGCCTGACTCATATTTTAATTTAAGACCACACACTGATTGAAAGATAGCTTCAAGTATACAAGAAAAAAAAATGCCCATTCTTTTAGAAAACTGTTGCTTTAAAGAATGTCACATGCAGAGTCGGAAGGGATAGAGAAAGGCTTATATATTTCTGAGATTTTTTAAGGTAACACAGAAATATGAGAAATAATGAGAGAAATCAAGAAGTATTATATACCTAGCTCTATTGATTTCTTAAAGTAAATCTTGAATCAAATTGGTTTGGAAGATGTTAGCACTGCATTATAATATCCTTGAGGATAATTGAAAATGAGAATCTTTTGTTTGTTTATGAAACAGGATCTCACAATGTAGCCTTGGCTGGCCTGGAAGTTACGATATAGACGAGGCTGGCTTTGAACTCAGAGATCCATCTACCTCTCAGCTTTCTGAATGGAGGGATTAAGGGTGTGTGACACCATGCCAGGCCCTAAAAATTGGAATCTTAATATGAGATTCTAATGGAAATCAGGAGATGCTGAAAGAATAAAAAACCTCACAGAAGGAGCTGAGTAAGTGTTTTGGAATCAAGGGTCTTTAAGTAATCTCAGCCATGGAAATTCATAAAGCTGTACCAATTCTGTAGCTGAGACTCAGCTACAGTTGCAGATTTTGGATCTTTGCTCCATGACTGGCTTATCTTTCCTTCTCATTTGAAGCTCTGGGGAGGTATGATGCCTGCTGAGCTACTACACATTTTATTGCCTAGAGGTCTTCACGGTGTTACTATATGAGTTAGCAATCTTCACACAGGGTGCTAACATGTTGGATTAGTTACTTTTCTTAACACTGTGAGAAAATGAGTAAGCAGAAACCACATGGGGTAGGATTGGTTTATTTCTGTTCATCCTTTTGAGGGTTACACAGTCCTCCATAGTGCGGAAGGCATGTTGGAGTTCTTGGAGTCAACAGGACTCTGAAGCTGCTTCCTTTGTCCTATGGATCAGGAAATAACACCTCTGATCCACCCTCAACCACTCACTTATTGCAACTCAATGGATACCACCTCTTAAAGGTTCCAACATACTTCCCTTATAGATCTCACAGCGAGGGACCAATTTTAAACACATGCTTGTGAAGGACAGTTCACAAGTAAAACCATGATACATGTGTTGGCTTAGATTCGATTGGGAGTAGTAATAAAATGCAGAGTATTGTGGCAACACACAGTCTGAGCCCTGCCTTCTTTCTTAGGGACAATGTGAGGACCTTCCTCCTGGGAAGGTTTTGTAAGTCATCTGAAGCCTGGGAAGAGGGATTACTGGTAGCACTGTTTTGGGACTTACCTTGAGGAGGTAGTTGAACTGACAGTGTTTTACTGTATGGAGGGAGAGAGCTATGGCAGAGGCAGAACATTAATGCATCATTAACAGGCAGATGGAGGCCCAAGAAGAAACTGTTTCAAGGTACCTGTGTGGAAAGGAGGGTAGTGTCATGGGACCTGAGCTGTGGAATTTCGAAAGGAGGAAGAGGTCCTGTATACAGTAGATAGTGTTGTGTGTAGTACATAGACCAAGAAAATTGATCACTGGTTTTGGAATAAGATCATTGTAGCCTTAAGGATAGCAGTCTGTATTTCATGATGGAGAAAAAACCCAAATGTCAGGAGTTGAAAGAATAAGTGGAGGTTCCAAGTAGAGAGGATGTGACAGAGAGGGCATGCTTGAGGAACATAAAAAGATTATCTTTAAAAGATTAAGGGAAAAACATGTCTGTTTTTAATGACCAATATTTGGTTACATTTTAGCTGAGGGCCAGATTCTAATATCATCAGGGTAGATGGAAATCCCACATAATCAAGACTTTTGAAAGTAATGTGACAGCAGTTGTATTAGTTCTGCATCAGTCTTCATTCAGTTTGTAAGGAAAACTGAAGTGATGTTTAAATTGGCATGAGACTATGATATTAGGCCAAGGTAAAATTGTTACTCAATACCAACCTTAATACAATACTGACAGGGACAATGGTTTATCACACGGAGGCACTGAACTTTGTGATAAAAGTGAGTAAATTTTGAGGACGTTGTGTTCTCACAGGGTGAGGTAAAATTAAAGAAGAAATTGCTAAAGATACTTAGTTTGAGGGCTGATGAGGTAAAGACCAGTAGCAGTCTTTGCAGAACACAGGTAGTAGGTCCTGGAGAGGAGAAATAGACCATGGGAGGCAGGCTGGTGTGGACATAGATCACATTGGAATAGCAGAGTGGAGAGTTGACTTTGACTACATCTAATGGCCTCCCATTTCCTTCGAAAAATAAACTCTCCAAGCTTAAAAAGCTTAACATGAATGAAGACGAAGTGATGATCCTTTTAGAATAACTGAAACAGGTTGACTGAAGATTTCTGAATATAATGTAGGTAGCACTGAGAAAGACCAGGTGATGAACTCATGGCAGTGATCTTTTACCACATTGACTGATACGGTAGTAGCAGGAAAAGTGGACTGTGATACTGATGAAAGGCCATGGCCATGGCTTTTCTGGTAAGGGGGGTAGAAGGATAGGCTTATGAAGGAAATCAAGGGCATTTGGGGCATCTTAAGAGATTCTCGGGTAAGCTTGTCCTGGAAGAAGAAAAAAAAAATCCCAAGGAAAGATTCAGAGAATTAGATGAACTTTAAAAGTGAAGTCTTCAGATAGTGTGTTCTATAAGAAGACAACAGGCATTTCTGCTGCAATGCCACAAATGCATTGTGGAGAAAACCTTGTTTTCCATACAACTGTGCAGTAGAAATAACAGGACCCTGGGAGGGTGAGGCTGGGGTAATTACTTCAGAGTGTGGAACTTTGTAACCACACAGCTATCACAGTTCTAATGATCTGCAAGCCTAGGTCAGTCCCCACTGGTGTTTGTACTAGCATTGCACATGTCTGACTCTGCAGCCTTAGATTCTTCTTGAGGGTGTGTTCTGGACACCTACTTAAGTGAAATGAAAACCTCTTTCAAAACAAAACAACCCAAAACCCCAACAGGAAATACACATGTTAGAATGGCTAAATTTTAATCATTACCTGAGAGTGTGCCAGGTGTTGGTGTGGCTATCTAACAACAAAACCTCAAATTACTGTTATTGGGGATGCACAATGATATAGCCACTTTGGAGATGGTTGGCTGTACTAACACACCAAACTATATGTTTATCCTACTTCCCATTAGCAGTATACCCAAATATTTACCTAGTTCATCTGATTACCTAAACCTTCCCTGCTGGTCAATGTTTGCACCAAATTTACTGATGATCTTTAAAGTGGTAGCAACCAAGATATATTACAGTAAGTAGGGACAGATGGGATCAAGAGACCCAAGAAGTTTGATGTAATGGGATATGATCAACGACTAATGAAGTGAGCCCTCAGGTCATGCAGACATGTCGAATTTGAACTCTGTATTTCTAAGTGAAGGCAACCTGTGTAAGAGGACTAAGTAGAAAGGGTAAAAGAGTAGAGGTAGTGAAAAAATGTGGTTGTCCAAGAAATGGGATCAAATAGACTAAGTATAGAGGGTATTTTAGACAGTAAAAATATCTTGTGTGCTTGCGGTTCTGTAGTGTGGATACATGGCATTGTGTCTTAGGCAAACCATTGAACTTTATAATACCAAGAACTGTAATCTACACAAATTTATAAAATAATTTGGGAGACAGGCAAAAACTCCAGGGTAGAATGCAGAATGTGATTTTGGTTTTTTATGTAGCGTTTCAATGTATTCTGGCTAAACAGCTTACTGCTGTGTTATATTCCTAGCCTGTTTTAATTTTTTGAGACAGGGTCTATATAAGTTGCCCATGTAGTCATTGATTTTTCAAGCTGCCTCCTTCAGTACACTAAGTAGCTGGGTGACAGGTCAACACTACTAGGCCCAGCTTGACAAAATAATCTAGGCACCTTCCACCCTTTCTCATTTTCTTTGTCCTCTCCACTCACCTTTCTCCTTTGTACTTTTTGATGCAGCAGCAGCTCTCACACTGTGAGTCACAACAGCTTTGGGGGTCAAATGAGTCTTTCACAGGAGTCACATATTAGATACCCTGTATATTTACATTATGATTCATAAATGTAAGAAAAATACGGTTAAAAAACAGAAATGAAATAATTTTATGGTTGGGATTCACCACAACATGAGGAAATCTGTTCAAGTGTTTCAGAATTAGGAAGGTTGAGAATCACTGTGACAGGGCCTCATGTAGCCCAGGCTGTCCTTGAAGTCACTATGTGTAGATGAAAGCAACTTTGAATTCCTAATATTCTGCTTCTAACTCCCAAGTGCTGAGATTGTAGATGTAAACCTCTACCCAACTTGATAAAATAATCTTCATTGCTTAACATATTTGAAATATCCTCAGGGAAGGGGAGAAAGTATTGTCCTCAGTAACTTTTGAATTAATGAAGTCTAAGTGAAGGCAAAGCAAACTGTATTTTGAACTCTAGCTGATAAAAGTCACATCCTATGGGATTGTGGGCTAATTTTCTAATGGCAATTCTGATTCTGTTAACTTCCCATACTGCTGCACATATGTGCTGGAAGTGAATGGGTGAATCTGTCCTCATATAGGAAACCTTCTTAACACCTCTATCCTGTGTCCCTTGTCTTGTTGCCCTGATGGCTTAACATAGTGGCATGCTGTGCACTTTAGGGAGATACTTCTGTTAAAATATCAGATCTTTCTGTTTAAGGGCTTTCCATATTGCTAAGCTTTTAACATTTATCAGAGTATTGGGAAAAGCTGTGTTATAGACCAAGTGACATCTTGATTATGCTAGCACGATTCCCATATTTAAATGTAAGTGAACTAAGTCATAATTAATTAATATATTCTGTTGTAGTACAGGCCTGGTTAGGATTTAGTATTTCTGAGGTGGAATATTTGCAGGTAGTTGCCAAAATCTAGACTGTGGGTCTAGGAAGGAGTGCTTTAAGTGGCTTGGACTGGACTCTGGAGGTAAGCAATGAAGGCAAAGGGACAGAATCATTTTGTGTGTGTGTGTGCTTTGAAATTTAGAAGCAATTTTATTTAAGATCTGAAATACGATTCCCAAAGTATCAACTTTTCAGAAAACTGTGGCTACAGAATAATGCATTGCCTCTATCATGTTAGAACGTGCATTAGACTCAAATACAGAAACCAGGAAACAAACCACCGTCTTTCAACAATTTGAACAATGGATAAACAGCAAATAATGGATTTGCAGAGGATGGGCTGTTCACGTCAAGCACCACAAGAAATAAGAGCACAAATGCATGGGTTTTCACGCATACACATTTAAGTTGAACCTTTGGCACTAGGAACCAGGGCATCTCACCATGTAGCATTAACACGTGTTAGAAAACTGTGTAGTGTCAAAAGGGATAGAACCACCAGTATCCAAGCAATGTCATCAACTAGGCAATAAAATGTTATACTGAATTTCTTCTTTGTCTAATTACTGCATACACTGGTAGCAACTTTTACGTGAGGAAAGGTGTCAGGAGACACTCTGTTTATTTCTTCTTACAACACAACAGGAAATCAACCTAAAATAGGCCCTATTTTACACTGACAGTTTTAAACAATGTCACTTCTACACTGAAAGGACTAAACAAAAGTGTTTACAGAGAGCAGACTACGGCGAGTGGTCAGTAGACCTTCACAGGGCTTTGAGGTGATACTCAGCAGAAGCCACTTGGTAATCTCTGGCAGTAAACAGCGAAGCAGAATTCTTTGCCAGATGCTTAAGGAAATCATGCAAATAGCCCGGCAGTAATGGAAGGCTATGCTCATCGAAGGGTGTATTGGCCAACACTGCCCTCTTCTCACCAAGGGGCTTATAGGCCAACATTGCCCCAATTCTCACAAATAATCTCAGTAGGTGTGGTGCCCCATAGATGTGTGACACTGGCGCATCAGGGTGAGCCAGCAGGATCTCAGCATACTGGGGCCTTTCATACTCGTAGAACAGCTGAGTGCCCAGCATCACATTGAAATACTCTTTTATTCCGCCCACAACTTCATCAACTGCATACTCCTTATTATCAGCACTTGGCTGGGACTTGGTACACTTGGCATACTCCTCAAGAATGGCATCTACATTCTCTTTAGCAGGGAGTTGGAACAACTGCTTCTGCCTGGTAACCAAGTCCCAGTCCTCCACCAGCCATGTAATAATGGCCCATTTAAAATAATGGCCCCGTGGAAGGGCAATGAAAAACAAGATCACTACTACTCAATTTCCCTCTCCTCACCAGTGTAGCACTGGCAAAGAGCAACAACCTGCTGCCCCCTCAGACTGCATTCAGCCCCAGCCTCTCAAAAGTATCTATCTCCAGAGCAGGGTGGGGGTTTCCCTCAAAATTAAACATTCACAGGCGACAGGATCCTAATGGAAATGAAGAGTACTGCCTTGCTCGACCTCCTTAATCTCTCTTGTAGGTTTCATATGGCCACCGAAAACAAGACACCTGTGCGGAGAAGCTAAGGGCCCGTGGGGAAAACCATGGTTGAGAGCAGCCAGGATCCTTTCTGGAGCTGCATCTTGTTTGGGTGATTCCCAGCCCCACATGCAAGGGAAGAAACAGGACTGACAGGCTCTTTCCTCCAAGCATCAACAGCTTTTACCCCTGCTTTGGTTTCAAGACGGTCTTGCTGGGTACCTCTGGCTGGACTGCCAACCCGTGGCAATCCTCCTCCCTCAGTAGAGTGCATGAGCTCCCATACCAAGGTACAGTTCTGTTTAAAGTTTCTGGGATAGTTCAAGAGTATTCACAATAAAAACGTTTTTCAATTGTCCTCGCATATTCCAACATCTATCTATATCCTAACTGACTGTCTCTTTATTGGACAAAATTAAGCATAGCTACGCTTATCCTCCCAAAGCGCACACTCCAGATGTAGCGGTGGTCGAACACCACAGAACTTCTACATCTAAAAATATTTCAAAAAAAAAAAAAAAAAAAAAAAAAAACAAGAAAAACAAAACCCTCAGTTATTTTGGACATTTAGTTAGGTTTCAAAGAAGCAGTAAACAGTGAGTCCAAAAGAGAACAGAAGGCTCAGAGGGGTCTCGATGGAAAGAGACAGGAGGAGGATTATCGCCCTACCAAAAACACGGGGCCCTGAATACCACCCTGCTTGGCCCAGAAGGCATTGTAGACCTGTTTCCTCAAACCTTAGTCTCAGGCGTCCAGAAAAAATGACTCACAAGTCTGTGGTGTGTGAGAGCGACTTAGGTCTATGACTGATTTGGAGGAAGGTTTAGGCTGGGAGAACAAGCAGGCAGTGAGCACATCTCAGCACTCTGCATCGGAGGCACCCAGGGATTTGCACTGAAAGGCAGGTTCACCTCTATCCCACTGGCCAGTCCCAGGACACAGGGCTCTTGGACCTCCACTGGAGATGGCTGCTCAGCCAGAATCCTGACCCTGCCCTATTGAAGCCTGCTACAACCCTGATCCTGCCGCCCCGCCCTTCACCCCCCCCCCCCCTTCACACACACACCATGGGTGTTGGGGCAGGTCTCTTTGCCTGATTCTTGTCACTCACTGGCCTGCCCCAGGCAGTGGATTCCAAAGCCCCCTCCCCCGCAATGGAACTGGGGACTGAGGTGTATCCAGGTTTGGGCCCACCGCCCTGGCAGGCAGCACCAGCGGCTGAGCCCCACAGCAGTAGCAGCCCTACCCTGAACTCTTGTTCCAGCTCCTGGAGCTGCCCACTGGGTATGGATCAACAATAGGGCTGCCAGCCAAGGGAGCAGTTGCCTGGCACCATCATAGAAAGCACCTAGCAGAATGCCTGGGCCACGTGACTGTGACGAAAGAATTGACACATGCGCACCATTCTCATGTTTCCCTGTTCAGCTCCCAGCAACTCGGCAGGCTAGAGCGCCCGATGACCTCAGTGTGCTCAACTGAGCAACCCTTTCTGTTGAGCTGGCAGCACTTATCCCCTCACACACACTTAGGGAAGGTCAAAGGTATGGTATTTGTTTCCTTGCCTGCCTCTGTGCTTCAAGTCTTAGCACATAGTGGCCCCTTTTTGCCCCAGAGCCCCCGAGCATCCCTTAAATTCCTAAGACAGTATCTTTTGCCCTATGCTATCATGACTTGTCTCCAAGGCAAACTAGAGTTCCGTGAATATGGCCATCCCTTGTTCTCCACAGCAGGCCCCTAAACTTGAGCTTGGCCTCAAGATTAGGATACCAAGGGCACCACAGCACCTGGTCCAACATCAAAATATCCCGACTAGCTCTGAGAACTGTGAGCTTTAGTTTCTCAGAGATCTGGTTGCTCTGTCTATAAGATGAAGATGAATAAGAGGCAGATTTAAGAATCTCTTGGCGTAAGCAGTTTCTCAGGAAAAATAATCCATAAGCCACTCTCAGGCTGCTGATTCTGAAGCTTCTACCACTCTTGTTTTGAATGGAAGCCCATTAAGAGAGAAAATTCAGTGATGAGGAACACTTGCTGTTCTTGCAGACAACTTGAGGTCTGTTCTCAGCCACAGCTGAGCAGCTCACAGTAACCTGAAACTCCAGTTTCATGGGATTCAACACCATTTTCTGGCCGCCATATACACCAGCACACACGTGGCATATATGCACAAAGACACACGTGTACATGTAAGCATACTTTTTTTACGGTGTTCTTCCTGGAAAGGGCATAGTAGTACACACCTCCAGTCTTTTGAGGGGCAGAGGATAGCCAATCTCTAAGTCTGAGGTTTACACAGTGAATTCCAAGCTGGCAAGGACTGCATAATGAGACCTCATCTCTAAAATAATAAAGACCAGATGGGTCTTTTTTTCCATAGAGTACATTCATATTCTTCCTAGGCCTGGGTCCTCTTACTGGCTCCACAATGGAGATTGTCCAATTCTCTGATAGGGTTCAAGCCCATCGATTTTACATAGGGGGATGATTAAAATAACTTGAAACTGCCCAAATTGGTGGTGCATGCCTCTAATACCAGCACTCTGGCAGGCAGTGACAGGTGGATCTCTGTGAGGTCAATTATCTGCCATCTGAGATCTCAATATGTTATTAACAGTTTACAGATGCTAAGAGAGCCCATGACTTTAATCCCAGCACTTGGAAGGCAAAGACAGGTAGTTCTCTGATGTTTGTCATTTTATAATATTCATTTTTATATTAATTATGGGACATTTAATTGGTATCCCATCTGTAGCCCCTTCCCTCATTTCCTCCCAATCTCATCCTCTCTCCCACATATCTTCAACATTCCCCTCTCTAAGTCCACTGATAGGGGAGGTCCTCCCACCCCTCCATCTGAACCTATTCTATAAGGTCTCATCAGGACTGTCTGCAATGCCCTCCTCTGTGGCCTAGCAAGGCAGCTCCTCCCTCAAAGAGGGCGGGTCAAAGAGCCTGCCACTGAGTTCATGTCAGAGACAATCCCTGTTCCCCTTACTAGGGTAACCTACTTGGATGATGAGCTGCCATGGGGTACATCTGATCAAGGGTTCTAGGTTATATCAATGCATTGTCCTTGGTTGGAGAATCAGTCTCAGAAAGGCCCCTGTGCCCAGATATATTTGGTCCTTGTGGCGATCCCATCCTCTCCATGTCTTACTAACTCCCCCTTTGTTCTTGATTCCCTGCACTCTACCCAAGGTTTGGTTATGAGTCTCAGCATCTGCTTTGATATACTGCTAGGCAGAGTCTTTCAGAGGCACTGTATGGTAGGCTGCTGTCCTGTTTCTTGTTTTCTCCTACTTCCGATGTCCATCCCATGTGTGTTTCTAAGTGAGGATTGATCATCTTATCCCAGAACCTCTTTTTGTTTAACTTCGTTAGGTGTGCAGATTTAGTATGCTTGTCCTATCTTATAAGTCTAGTATCCACTTCTAAGTGGGTATATACTGTGTGTGTCTTTCTGCTTCTGGAATACCTCACTAAGGAAGATCTCTGATTTTGAATCCAGCATGGTGTATGGAGGGAATTCGAGGACAGCAAGGGGCTGTGGAGAGTCTGAGAGATAGATAGATAGATAGATAGATAGATAGATAGATAGATAGATAGATACATAGATACATAGATAGATACATAGATAGATACATAGATAGATAGAGAGACTTAGAAAGAAAAAGCAAGCTGAGCCAGCTGAACACTTATATCCAAGAACTCTGAGGATATAGGTAACTCTTGAGCCTAGGATACACAAGAAATGGCATCTCAAAAAAACCTAGAGTGCTGAATAAGTGCTGAACCTTACAAATGAACTGTGCAAACACAAAGACTGAAGACCATCTACTATAATATTGTTCTTTATGTTGTAGAAATTAAAATACCCAGCACAAAAGTGATGTTATTGTATTCCGGTATCTATTGAATCTAGCATCATACCCTATTCATAAATATTCATGAGCTAGCAAATGCATTAAACATGGATAATTAAATTCTCCTGCTTTCAGATTTTCCTGGGACTCCTGTACTTACATGGGTTAGGTCAAGGAGAGACTCCCTAAGATTGTATGCATTAGTCAATGCTGACAACTTGAGTCGTCTACATCACTAAGAGATTCAAAACCCAAAAGAGGGTATGAGTCTAACTTACTTTAGCAGATACAGCAAAATCTGAAACCAGTGGATGATGTAATGTCCAAACCAGAAAAAAAGAAACCAATGGGAGCTTGACCTAGAACAGTCTTGAGACACTAATCTATTATCATCTCTTTCTTTAAACACCCCCCAATAAACTTTATTCATTAAGGCTAACATTCTCTACATCATTAAAAAAATGGCCCCATGGAAAGGCAATGAAAAAAGTAACACTACTACTCAATTTCCCTCTCCTCACAAGTGTAGCACTGGCAAAGTGTAACCACTGGCTTCCCCCTCAGACAGCATTCAGCCCCAGCTTTTCAAAGAGCAGGGTACGGGTTCCCCTCAAAATTAGACATTCATAGGCTACATGATCCTAAGGGAAATGAAGAGTACTGCCTGGCTTGATCTCCTTAATCTCTCTTGCAGGCTTCATATTATGGCAGAATACATGACACCTGTGAGGAGAAGCTAAGAGCCCATGGGAAAAAAGGTTTAGAGCAGCCCAGACCCTTTCTGTAACTGCATCCTCTTTGAGGGATTGCCAGCCCCACCTGCAAGGGAAGAAACACCGCTGACCAGCTCTTTCCTCCATGCATGAATGGCTTTTAGCCCTGCTTTGCTTTCAAGACAGGGTCTTGCAATGTAGCTCTTGCTGGACTACCAACCCATGGCAATCCAACTGCCTCAGTAGTGTGCATGAGGCCTGATTCCCTCTTTCTTTTCTGTTAAAATTTAATGGGATAGTTCAAGAATATTCACAATAAAAATGTTTTTCAATTGTCCTCACATACTGCTACATGTATCTATTTCATAATTGACTGTCTCTTTAAGGGACAAAATTAAACATCACCACGCTTATCCTCCCAAAGCGCACAGTCCAGAAGTAGTGGGGGTTGAACACCACAGAATTTCTACATCCAAAAAATGAAAAACAACAACAACAACGATAACATCAACAAAAACCTCAGTCATTTTGGACATTTAGCTAGGTTTTCCAAGAAGCAATGCACAATGAGACCTGAAGAGCATGGAAGGCTCTGAGGGTTCTCCATGGAAAGAAAGAGGTGGTGGAGCATATTTTACCAAAAAACACGGGCCCTTCATACCTCCCTGCTTGTCTCCTAAGGCATTTGGGGCATTTTTCATGTAATCTTAGTCTCAAGCAGTGAAAAATTTACTCACAAGATTGTGGTATCTAAGAGCAACCCCTGATTTGGAGGGATGTTTTGACTGGGAGAACAAGCAGGCAGTGACCACATCTCAGCACTCTGGGTCTGAGGCACCCAGGGATTCGGGCTGAAATGCAGGTTCACTGCTTCCCAGCCATCATCATCGTATGCCATGGCAGAGAAAGAAAGGCATCACCATGGCAGTGGGATCATGAGGTAGCTACATGTTTACCTCTCACTAGACAAGGAAACATAGATTATGCATCTCACCTGCACCCCACACTATAGATTCATCTCCTCCAGGAAGGGCCTATTCTGCAAAGGTTTCACAGCCTCCCATTATAGTGACACCAAATGGGGACCTAGTGTTCAAACATGAGCCTGTGAGGCACACTTTACCTCTAAATATTCACTCTCCATTCTGAACTCCTCTCAGGCAGGTTTTGTGGCCCTGTGTCTGGATCCCTTATTGATTCAAGAACTCACACAGTGATAAGCAAAAGTTTTCTAAGACTATCTTTGGCCCTCCCCTCAGCCACCTTGTGCCAAACTCACATCCCATTAAATGTACCAAGATACAAGCATGTTCCAACATAAACATTATTTAGTGGTGGAAATAGTTCTGAATGGGCTTCCTGATGTTGTTTGGAAATGAAATAGGATGCCTGTCTTCATCTATATTTACTCAGTCCTCAGGCCTTGTGTATACCTCGGGGTATGAGGGAAAAATCCTTAAAAATTGTTTGCAAATGCAACACTGTTACAATGTCACTGCAATTTGTATATGGTTAACGGTGCATTATTTTCTGCCTATACTTAAACACTTATTTGATTTTGTCATTATTTTTAATATTTTGGGCATGCTTCTCTCTGGAGTAGAAAAGGTTGTGGGTCTTCAGTTCTTTCTTATGGTGCCTAAAAATTCATTCACACACTTATACACCTACATTCACACACAAACATGCATACACATAATACATACATACACACATACACATACATGTTTACATACATACTCACAAGTGCATACATACATAAACACACACATACACAAATATAC